>NC_056741.1:1182532854-1182540354 GCF_019279795.1 Protopterus annectens
TATAAGGCAGCTGTTTAATCTTAGCCTTACCACAGGATACATGCCCAAGGAGTGGCGTACGGCAACTGTGGTCCCACTCCACAAAGGCGGTGCCTCTACGGACCCTGGTAATTACCGCCCCATAAGCTTAACAAGCCTGGTCTGCAAAGCTATGGAGAGGATCATAATGGAACTCATGAACAAAGACACAGGGGACTTGCAGACATTGGACCCGACCCAGTTTGGCTTTGTCAAGGGCAGATCATGCCTTTTGAACTTGGTCGACTTCTTCGAAACAGTCACCAAGGCCATTGATGAAGGAAAGGCAGTCCATACAGCCTACCTTGACCTTGCAAAAGCTTTCAACACAATACCACACTCGGGTATTATAGAGAAACTTACCAGCTTAAATGTAAACCCATATGTCACAAGATGGGTTGCAAACTGGCTAAAGGACAGAACCCACAGGGTTAGAGTTCCTGGCGCCATGTCAGACTCCAAGCCGGTCACAAGTGGTGTCCCACAGGGCTCAGTCCTTGGGCCCCTGTTGTTCGGCATCTACTTCTCAGAAGTACAGGCAAACATAGGAGGACTATGGCTGACAAAGTTTGCAGATGACTGCAAACTGGGCGCCATAGTGGAATGTACATCGGACACAGATATCCTTCAGAGGGGTCTCATGGAAACTGATAGCTGGTGCCAGAGCCATGGCCTGAAGTTAAATGCCAAAAAATGTGTAGTCATACCCTTCGGGAAAAACAAGGTAACCCCAAGCTACCATATAGGGGGCAATCCATTAAGCACAGAAAAGGTTATCATGGACCTGGGGACCCAGGTTGACAGTGGCCTTTCTTTTGACACTCACATTGCTAAAGTGGTTAGAAAGACCTTCTACATTGCCCACCTGATCATGAAGGGATTCACATCCAGATCAAGTGAGGTCATTGTTCCCCTGTACTCTTCACTTATCAGACCAATGATCGAGTACAATGCCCCATTCGGGATGTATCTCACCCGACACCTGCAGCAATTGGAGAGACCCCAAAAGTTCCTCACCAAAAGGATAAAGGGACTCCAAAATCTGTCATATGCTGCCAGACTGAAGAAACTCCAGCTCTATTCAGTCGCATACCGCCTGCTCAGAGGTGACCTGTGCCTGACATACAAGGCCATGTCCAACCCGAATTAATGGACATGCTCCACCTCAAAAAATCCAAATCTACCAGATCCACTAGAGCAAGCGACTTAAACCTTAGCACGGATATGAATAGGACATGCTGGAGGGATAGATTTGTCACCCAGAGACTCCCTATGCTGTGGAATAGAGTCCCGGTCCATGTGAGGCAGAGCACCTCGCTGGCTCTGTTCAAGAGAGATCTTGACCGGTGGATGGGAGATCGTAGGTTTACCCCGGGAATCATCTCTGTGTCACTGCTGGACAGAGGCACAACAAACTAATGGGCACAGTATTTTTTAACATAAGGGGTGGCGTAAGCCACAAAACTTTGGGCTAGGCTTATAAATGCCTTAGGGCAGATAGCCTAGTATAAACCTATGAACCTATGAACCTAAGAAATTGTCACAGATGGACCTGCATTTGGTTATAAATGAAATAGTACATTAAAACAGACACTATGCTACATGGAGCAACCTAAGAGCTTTTTTACAGGTTTTGGACATAAGCATGGTATTTAGAGATGTAATAACTGTGTTTACTGTAGACATCTATATACTAGTAAATCACTAAGCCATCCTGTGACTAAAAGTGAATTTGTACTTCAAGCCTATGGAAATTGTAAAACCAGTAACTTAGTCTACATGGCTAAGTGTGAACTTAGTCTAAATGGTGAAGTGTGATTGTTATTACATAGGCATGACTAATAGGACGTTTAAAGAACGTATTGCAGGCCATATTAGTGATATTAAAGACAAGTTGTCAACAAATGCATTAAGTAAGCACATTTTGGATCAAGGTGATCAACATATATTTCAATTTATGATTTTAAAAGTGGTTTATAAACCTCTGAGGGGAGGTGATGTGAAGTTATTAATGGAAAATGAGGAAATGAAATGGATTTTGCGAATGAAGTCCCACATACCACCAGGATTAAATGACAGTTTCACTTTAAAACCTTATTTAAGAGAATTACATCAAAGAGTTTGAAACTATGCCATGTAATTTTATTAAATATTTAAGTAATGACTGCAACTTTTGAGATGTGTTCGCCTGAAGAAGCCTTGCTGGTGAAAGTTTTAACTTTCATGTGAAGTTTTAACTTGCGACTTTTAAATAAAAGATTTTGAGTGTTCCAGTGCTTGTTTTCTTCTTTGGATTTGTTCTAGTATTAAGTGCAGGTTAACAGCCAACCTGCTGATTTATTTATTTATTTTTTTTGGATAACTAGTACATCACACTACGGCATTACGCAGTTATAGCACGCACCACGGAGTTCACTGGGCTACTCCTTCCCCAAAGGTGTATTTCAAAGTGAATGACATCAGCAGGCTTGCTAAGGTAGGGCAATGGAAAGTGTAGTTCATAGGTTCATTGGTTGGTACTAGGCTATCAGCCCTAGGGCCTATACATACCTAGCCATGACAATTCCCTGGCTATGTCTTCCCACAATATTTACTTCCCTGCACCCCTGTCTAGCAGGGTGACTGACATGATCCCAGGGGTGAATTTCCTATCTCCCATCTAATCGTCAAGGTTCCTTTTGAAGAGGGCCAAAGAAGCACTCTGCTTGACATGTATGGGCAGTCTGTTCCAGAGTTTGGGGAGTCTTTGGGTCAGGAATACATCCCTCCAGCATGTTTTGTTCATTGTGATGACAAGGTTTGGATCCCTGGAGCGTGTGGCTCTGAGGGATTGGGATTTCTTTGTGTAGCATGTCCAACAGCTCTGGGTTTGACATGGCATTGTATGTTAATCAGAGATTGCCTTTGAGTACACGATATGTGACAGAATATAGCTTGATGATTTTCAGATGGTCAGTATATGGCATCTGGTTTAGGTCTGTTATTCTTTTAGTGAGGTATGTCTGCAGCCTTTCTAGTTGTTGCAGATGTGTTGTGTGCTACATACCAAAAGGGGCGTTTTAGTCTGTACTGAGTCTACTGAGAGATGACTACAGTGGGACATTGGCCTCCTTTTTTCTGAATGAAAAGCCCTTAGTGATGAGGTGTGCCACAAAGGTGGATTTCCTGACTGTTGTGGCAATGTGGTTATCAAAGGTGAGACCACTGTCCACCTGTGTCCTTAAGTCTCTTATCACACTTTAGGGGTTTAGTGTACTGCCACCTATGTGGTACTTCATGGGTACATGTCCCTTCCCAAAGGGGATAACTATACATTTGTTGGCATTGAGCTTGAGGCCATACATAAATCATTCAATTCCTGTCTTCCTTTAAACATCATTCCTCTTCCAAAACATTATTATGCTTGTACTGTGCCCACAGTTCTCATTTTCTATGTAATTTGCTTCTACCCTTTTCAAAAGATCCCATATCTATTTGTTATCTTTGTTACTGTATTCACTACTTCTTTCATGGTTGTTTTAGGCTTTGATTTCTATTTTCTAGTAATTACTTTTTTAGCATCTACCAGAATTAAACTCAACAAGGCCTTACTTACTTACAGCTCAAAAACATAATTTCCTCAGCTATGCCAATTTTCTCATTCAGTATTTCTGACAGAGTAGTCTGTAAGAATTTTTTTTAAATCAGCCAACTCATTACACTCCCAGAATGTATGTTCCCAATGACCTGGGGTGTAAAAATACCTAAGCAGGCACTTTCAAGCAAAAATCCTAAATCTGCTCAACTTTGTTGCATATTTGGTAGCCATACATATATCCTCCCAATTTTTTTTTGTGAATTACTTATCCAATCTATGTTCCTAATTCTTTCTAATCTCCTGTGACCGAGTCCTGTATTTTTCATGCAATATGTTATATGCCCTATTAAGTATCCCTGTTTCAACTACAGCTTCTATTCCACATTTAACTAAAAACTCTGCCAGTGTGCTTTTTCACTTAGGATCCTCTGTTCCTTTCTGTTTGCCTATACTCTGATATCAATCCTTGATAGGGAAGGGGAGTCTCTAGCCTGCAGTCTAAATGAATTCTTGGCCTCTTCCCATTCTATTACCATTTTGTTTCTAATTATTTGCTCCCAATACCTTGATTCTTTTGCCAGTTTTCTCCAATAAGTTCTAGCCCCCTCTTGTCTATTCTCTGTATCTCTAATACAGACATCCCTATCAGCAGAATCTCATTTCTCCATTCCCATATTGGCTTAATTCTTAGAATACATTTTGCTACTTTATGAATAGAATATTCTGTATGGCTATTGTTATTTTCCTTAAATATCTTCAACTTCCCTTGTTTCATCATCATTCCTTTCAACTTTGAATTACAGCTTTCTGCTTGCATTATGTCCAGGAGCCTTCAATGTGTATCTCTTAAATATTTCTTCAAATCAGGTAACCCCAACCATCTTTTTCTATTGGAAGGATCAGCTTATCCCACTTGACTCTTCCCTCTTCCCCCTCACAAGTAAAATCCTTGAACTCTTTATTAATTGCTATCCATAACTTCTTGTCTGGTTTATAAAATATCCCTAAGCTGTGAATAAGACTAAAAGGACTAAAACATTTTCACTGCTTGTGGCTTGTTATCCATAACCATAAAACAGAGCTTCTAGTTTCTCAGTTTTTGAATTATCTTTTTTTAGTCTCTTCCCACATATCCTTAGCTGCCATAACAAAATCCTTTCTAACACATACATAGGTTCATAGGTTGGTACTAGGCTAGCGGCCCTAGGGCCTATACAAGCCTAGCCATAACACTTCCCTAGATATTTCATCCTACAATATTTAATTCCCTGGAACCCTGTCTAGCAGGGGGACTGACATAATCCCTGGGGTGAATTTCCTATCTCTCATCCAATCGTCAGCATTCCTTTTAAAGAGGGCCAAGGAGGTGCTCTGCTTGACATGTATGGGCAGTCTATTCCAGAGTATGGGGAGTCTCTGGGTCAGGAACCTATCCCTTCAGCATGTTTTGTTTCTTGTGATGACAAGGTTTAGATCCTGGAGCATGTGGCTCTGAGGGATTGGGATTTCTTTAAATGGAGCATGTCCAACAGCTCAGGGTTTGACATGGCCTTGTATGTTAAGCAGTGATTGCCTCTAAGTAGACGATATGCCACAGAGTATATCTGGAGATTTTTAGACGGTCAGCATAGGGCATCTGTTTTAGGCCTGTGATTCTTCTAGTGAGGTATTTCTGCAGCATTTCCAACTGTTGCAGATGTCTTCTGAGGTACATACCAAATGGGACATTCTTCTCTATAATGGGTCTAATGAGGGATGAGTACAGTGGGACAATTACCTCCTTTTTTTTCTGGATGAAAAGCCCTTAGAGATGAGGTGTGCCACTTAGAAGAATTTCCTGACTGTTGTGGCAATGTGGTTATCGAAGGTGAGGCCACTGTCCACCTGTGTCCCTAAGTCTCTCATCACACTTTCAGTGTTTAGTGTATGGCCACCTATCTGCTAATTCATGGGTACATGGTTTTTCCCAAAGGGGATAACTATACATTTCTTGGCTTTAAGCCAGAGCTCATGGCTCTGGCACCAAGCATCTGTTTCTGTAAGGTCCTTTTGTAGAATATCCACATCATTTGGGGATTCAGTAATGGCTCCCAGTTTGCAGTCATCTGTGAACTTTGTTAGCCAGAGTCCCTTAGTGTTGGCCTGTACTTCAGAGAAGTAGATGCCAAACGTCTGGAACTGGATTTGGAGTCAGCTACTTTTACAGTCTGGGTTCTGTCAGTAAGCCAGTTGGCAACCCATCGAGTGACGCAGGGATTTATGCCCAGATTAGTAAGTTTATCTATGATTCCAGAGTGGGTAATGGTGTCAGAGGCCTTGGTGAGGTCCAGATAGGCTGTATAGACTGCCTTACCCTCGTCCACAGCTCTGGAGACTGATTTGAAGAAGCCAGTTAGGTTCAGGAGACAAGATCAGCCCTTCACGAACCCAAACTAGGTGGGGTCCAGTGTTTGACGGTTGCCAAGGTCTTTGTTTATAAGTTCCATGATAATGCGTCCCATGCCCTTGCAGATCAGGCTCATCAGACTGATGGGACAGTAGTTCCTGGGATCCAAGGTGGATCCCCCCTTGTGGAGTGGGATAACTGTAGCTGTGCGCCACTCCACAAGGGGTACGAAGCCTGAGGTGAGGCTATGATTAAACATGACACTTAGGTGAGGTGCCAGTTTATTTTGTAGTTCATGTAGTACACAGCCTGGGATGTCATCTGGTCATATGGATGCTGTATTCTTTCTAAGTACTTCATTTTATCATGTCCCTAGAAAAATGGGTATTGCTGAACCAATTTGTATGTGAGTACGTAGTTTTCAGCTACAGACTTTGTTTTATCCTCATTAATTTTGTATCACAAAGGGACATGGAACTGAGTCAGAATGTCCCGCAACACTGAACTGTCCTTTTCTGGTTTTATCAGGTACAAAATATCATCATCGGTAAAAGAATCCAATTTTTCTTGATTACAATACCAATTACATCCTTGAATTTTTGACCCCCTTATTTTCTTTGGCTTCTAAATATAATGCAGATAACAAAGGAGAAAGACAATAGCTCTGCCTGTTTCCTGTGTTCAAACAGAACTTACCAGAGAGGAACCCCTACTTCAATTTTCATTTCCAATCTCTCATATATCCTTCTAATTAACCTTATTATTGTGTTAAGGATGCAAATTCTTCCATTAGCTTAATCTTAAAATCCCAGTTTAATTTGTCAAATGCATTCCCGCCATCAAGACCCATGCACAACAGTGGTATTTTCTTATATTCTGCTTCCATTTAGACCAAGATTGTTCTATTAATGGTGTCAAATGTTTTTGCCTTCCCTCCACAAAACCACATGGATCCATATCTATCAATTTTGGCAGCACCTTTGTCATTAAAAAAAAAAAAAAAATGACATAAAAATAAACTGTGAACCAAACACAGTCACCAGTACAAGAGCAGTTATTGCCGGATGAAATAAGGAGAAAAGCTAAAATGTATGAGCGCTTTCATACTCTTTTACTATAAAGAACTTTTTCTTTGCCATTTTGTTAGCTTTTATAGACATTAACACTTTATAGTCATGGTTTAGAAATGAATGTATAAAGCTGGATCTGATGAGTTTTTACCATCTGTAGGTATTAGAGCCACCACAGCAGGATGTTGGTACTTCTCATTTTAAAATACTGTTAAAGAAGCCCTGCCAGATATTTATCACTTTCTTCCCTCCTGGCTTCCAAACTTCCACAGGAGTACCATCTATTCCTGGAGACTTTCCTGTAAACTGGATATACATCACTATTTTTATCTCATCTCCTAGCCTAACTGTTAATAATTGAGCCTCATCTACTTCTAAGTGTGGCATATTTAATTATTCCATAACTATTTCCATTTATACTTTTTCTTGATTTCTACATGTCTCTGCTT
>NC_056741.1:1182545354-1182652854 GCF_019279795.1 Protopterus annectens
GAACTCTGAAGTAATTGTGCTTGTTTTCTGAGTATTGTCTTGTTCTTTTATTATTTATTATTAAATGTATTTAAACTTATCTTTGTGGCTGATATTTCTGTGAAATATTTAAGCTCTTTGAGTACTTGGATATGTATTTGGTGACACTGTGCAGGCCACTCCAAATAGCCTGGCTCTTGGTCAAAACTACCATTTGGATTATTAGTAAAATTACACAGTAGGATTGGACACCCTTTTTTAAGGGCCTAGAGTAGTTGACAAGAGTGGTTGGTGGCAAGTGATAACTACCTTAGAGTTTGGGCAGAAGGAGGCATAGCTAGTAAACCTGTGCCAGCCTTTCCCAGGTGTGTTTGTGTGTGTTTGTATATAAATCAAATCACAAAGTGTGTGTGGGAGGGTGTCAGCTACTTGGCCAGGGACATGAAGCACTGGTTGGACAGAAAGGGTGCTGTAGGTTTTGGCTTGACCACATAGCTGAGATCTCAACCCTATAGCTGTGCCAGTGAGGAGTCTTATTGGGGATCTGGAAAAAGAGGGAGAAACCAGCCCCAGACTGACTGTGGTTTCTGTGTGCTCTTAAGGGAAATTGTACTTTACTGTGTATGTACTTGTCATCCTTCCATTGCGTACATCCCTCGTTGCTGCCAGTGATGAGGTTCGAGGCTCCTTGATTACTGGACCAGTGCAGAGGCATCACACAACCACCTGACAAAATATTCAGCAAACTCTCCTTTAGGTTGAAAGCATCTGTGAAAGAATTCCCCTTTTATGATTAATATTTATTTTTGGCACATTATGTTCATTGAGCATACTTACTACTGACTCATTTAAAAGTCTTGCACTCAGAAAATGAACTGTAAGTAGCTTCTTCTTCTTTCATTGGATAAAATCAAGTGTTTGCCAGGATTTCTTCACTTTCTTTCTCCAAATTTTCCACCCCCAGCACTTGTCTTTGTTTCAATTAATGGCTCATGAGAGTTAAACTTGGCAATTTTTGTAAATATTCAATTATTTCAGGCTGTAAGACTAAAAATTAATGAAACTACTTTATTTAATGGTAAATTTGTTGTTTTTTCAGTGAAACTGGTAATCTCTGAGCTTGGTGGTATCTACTCATTTTACTAATGTTTTATACAAAAAAGATCCATGTTCTGACACTGTCACAAAGTATACCCAAGGTCAACTAAGTCATCTTGATCAGAATTACTAATTAGGACACCAAACACCAGTATATGTAGTAAAACTGCAAGTGTAGTAACTTGTAAAATGGCAGCTTAGCAGAAAGGCAATTAACAGTTATGTCTCCAGCTTTTCAAATGACACACTAAACAGTACTTTATGAAGCAGGCAGTCTTAAAGAAAGAAGAAGAAAAAGTGCAGAATTCCATAACTACAGTTACATATACATATGTAAAAAGCTGTATACACGTTTTATCATTACAGGGTGTCAAAGTAGCATATGTTCCCCATTCAGTATTTTCATGTATCTTCAAAAGGTAACAGGCTGTAGTAGTACAGAATAAGTCAGCATTAATGAATGTTGGATTCTACTATGTACTGAACACAGTGGTGCTATTTTAAATCAAAATACAAATGCAAACCTATGAAACATGTATAGTGTATGGCGTGCTTTCATTATTGTAAAAAAAAAAAAAAAACAGCCAAATTACAATCTAGTTCTGTGCTGCTACAGCATGAGACCCGATGTTTTCAACTCCAATTTCTTTCATCTGTCAGCTAAACTATGCAGGGCATTTTGAATTAAACAACTACCCTTGCACAGGGAATATGTAAAGATTTCAACCACTCCCCCATTGCATTATTGGCTTTAAAGCCAACACAACACATCACATTACTTTTTTTCTTTTTTTGTTTTTGCACATGGAGAAGATAGGTCTCCATGCACTACAAAGAATTAGGAACATATCTCTGATCATAGTCACATATTATGTGTTCTTGACATGGATGCCAAGATTCACCTCTCGAGCATCTATATCTCAAGTACATAATAAATAAGTTACAATTGGCAACCCAATCATAATCCTCCATATTGCTAACAGTATTTATCGATCTAGTTAGCAACATTTGGGGCAGTCCTGTGACCAGAAAGGACTTTCTTCTATTACTTTTGTAGCATCTGTCTCAGGATTCATGTACAGTGTGTGGAGGAACACGTATAGTGAACACAAATTCCCTCCTCCCCCCTTGGCTTGTGGCAGAAGGTGTATGAAATGCAACATGTGAATGTAACTTGTTGTGTATCCTTATTTTTTATACTACGGAGAAAATATGCATAACCTAATCAGTTCACTAGTGAGTAAACAAGGAAACTGGATTTAGAATTTAATGTCAGTAAATGCAAAGTTCTACTCTTGGGAAGCAAATGTGTTAAAACTGAGATCCATTAACCAAAAAACAGTAAGCGTTCTCATCCAATAATACTTATGCTTTTAAATCAAATGCTGTACTAAACCTGAAAAAGGTGAACACATTACCGAGGTTTTTGCTCATATCCTTTAGCTCTAGGGATGTTACCACCTTCTGTAATTTGTATAAATTCTTACTATGACATGTTTTACAGTTTAATGGCATTTTTAGACCTTATTTGGAAGCTGAGATATATCTTTTTTGAGATGACCCAAAAAAAGTTTATAAAAAGAATAATGTTACCAAAAGATAAGTACTAGCAAGCATGTTTAATGGCAGCAAATCCATATAGTACTAAATACAAATTTATAAGGGGGAAACTCTTTTTTGCAGTTAACATCATGAACGACAATTTATTGATTGATTGATTGACTGATTGATTGATTGATTGACATTTGATTACCGGGAAAGTCTGACTGGGTAGAAGCCCATTTTCAGCAGAGGCCCAGGTAGAAAAGCTCAAAATTATTACAAAACATTTTAACAACAATAATGTTATACTCTTCAAAAATAAAATAAAAACATTTGCAGTTTAAATAATTAAATCAAATTATACATAATGTAAAAACATTGGTTAAGAATCTATACATAGTATATGACAATTATTTCATATTTAGAAAACTTTTTGACAGTTTGTAGAGAGATTAAAGGTAAGTTAGACTAATACAAATAGGAATTGCAGTATGAGGTGAGGGAAAACAGGCGTATGGTATATTTAGAGAGAAAGGCAAGGAAGAGAACTAACAGCAGTAAGGAAGTAAGTGAAGAAGGCAGAGTAACAAGGTGTACGTAATGAAAATGAATTTGTTCAAATTTAGTGCTGTAGTTTATCCTGGTTTTGAGCAAGAACAGAGCCAGATTTTAGCTAGGAATAATTTTATATTTAGAGTGCTTTTGAAAGATGGGAGGGAGGGTATAGACCTGATGGATATAGGTAAGGAGTTTCAGGCCTTAGCAACCTTGTACAAGTACAGACAATGGCCAGCAGATTTGTTAGGTCTGTAGACAGATAGGGATGTTCTTCGTGTTTCACTGTTGCAATCCTAACATATGAGTTATCCAGCTCCCGGTAGCTCTCAGTCGGCCCGAATACCAGAGTCCTTGATATATGACGTCGGCTACCGTCAGCTGTAAAACTGATGTCAGCACATCAGGTATAAAGGGAGGCAGCTGACACCATTTCCTCAGTCTTTCTTGCCACGGAGCCCGAAGCAGATGTAATTTGCACTAGTGATGGTCGGCTGTTTACCTTCTCTTTGCTTTTTGACTACCAAGTTGAAGATGCCCTCAGATAAGTACCCCTTTGGGGATCCTCTTTTCTTGCTTTAACGAATGTCAGATAAAGTTAATAACTGTCTTGCCTGTGGAAAACAGATTCCGCACCGTGATTTCCATTCCTGTTGTATAACTTGTTTGGGCCTTGAGCATGACGTCCCTAATTGTGATCTCTGTGCTTCCTTTAACCCGGGTACCATACGCCTTAGTGCTAAGAGTTTGTATAAGCCTTTCGGTGTGTGGCCTAAGTTCGTCGGTATGGCATCTTCTAGTCCCCTGACTTTGGATATACCTAGGAAATGCAAAGACAAGGACCTTGACAGGCCTGGGGTTAAATCTGCTGATGACACACTGGTGAAATTGGTCATCAGCCCAGCGGTAGTCAGTGAGGTGCTTTCGCAGCCCCTGCAGTCTGCAGATTTTCAGCCGCAGGCCTCTGCTGAGAACTTTATGGAGTCCTCCATGCCGCAGGCTGCTATTTCATCTTCAGACCCTCCACCTGCCAATGCCTCAGATGGGTCCGGAGCCGCTATGCAGGCACCGGCTTCTGACGCCTCTTCTCTTCGACATGAGACCAGAACCAGACCAACTTCCTTAGTTCAGACTTCTGCAGTTGCTAAGCCTCCCAAGTCCTTCTGGATTACTAGCAAACTTTCCAGCCACAAATCTACTCACAAGCAGTCATCGGCCTCCCCTCCTGTGCCTCAGTCCCAGTTGGTAAAGATGGCTGATGATCTTCTTTCCCTGATTAGGGGCTCTCACCCCCCTTCCAAGAGGGCTAGGGAATAGTCTCCTGATGTTTTGCCTGTTTCAAATTCTGAGGTTTTCAGTATTTCTGCTGATGAAGAAGGAAATTCTCAACTTTTTTCTGGCTTTGAAGATTCTGATGCTGAGGACTCTATCCCTTCTGCCTCCCCTCCAGAAGATTTTTCCTTTGGGGATACTTTGAATACTCTTATGGAGTACTTTAAATGGGAATGTCAGGATTTTCCTCAGTCTAAGAAATGAATCAGGGAATTTTTGGATTTGCCACAGCATAAGCCTCTGGCTATACCTCCAGTTTTGGAAGTTGTGGATGATGTTTTCATGGAAAATCCTTTAACTACTAATTCTGTCCCTCCTGCCCCCAGAAAACCTGATAGGTATTATAGGGTTCCTGATTCTCACCAATTTCTTTTTAAAAATCCTTCTGCTGATCCTGAGATTATTTCTCAAGGCCCCAAGGGTGTTAAGGCTACTATTGCTAAAAACCTTGTATCATCTGATAAGGAGTCTAGGGGCATTGGACAGGTGGGGAAAAAAGGCTATACCTCTGCAACTCTTGCCATTAGATCTGTGAATTGCCTTTTTCACATGCTTAAGTATCAGCAGCTTACTTTGGAGGCTAAGGGTAAACTTGGGGATATTCCTTCAATGTCTGAGAACAAAGATTTACATGACTTACTGAATTCTGCCACTCTAGTCAATAAGCATTCACTACATTGTGGTTTTGACACTTTGGAGGCTTCTTGCAGAGCAGCAGCCATTGGTTCCATTATTAGAAGGTATGCTTGGCTCAGGGAGCAGCCTCTTTCTGAACCTGTTAAATCTAAATTGCTGGATGTGCCTTTGCACAAAGATAGTCTGTTTGGTAACAAGGCAGAGGAGGTACTGAAGAAGTTGAATGATAAGGCTAAATCTATGCAAGCTGTAAAAGATTTTCTTCAGGTTCAGCCTCCTCGGTTTAGTAGGCATTATCCTTCCATGAAGTGGTCTTTCCCAGATCCTGGCAAACAGGGCCGCTCTAGGCCTAGGGGTTTCAGATCTTCCAGAGGGCAGGCTTCTGTCCCTCAAAGGGCTAAACAATGGCATTCTTCTTCTGCTAAATTGAGGAGTTCTAAGCCAGCTTTGCAAAGCAAGCATTCTTAATGACTCCATCCTTCTTGTGCCTACCTGTACGAGCCCTGGGTTTCCTTTGGGGGGAAGGTTTTCCAGGTTTGCAGAGGTATGGTCTATCATTACAGATGACAAATGGGTGCTCAATATAGTAAACCAAGGTTACAAATTTTATTTTCTCACCTTCCCTGGTCCACAAGGGTACCCAGACATACCCAGAACTTTCAGGGCAGAGGTAGAAGATCATATTTCTTCACTACTGACTATGGGGACTATAGAGCCAGTTCCTGCAAATCAGGCAAGCCTAGGTTTTTATTCAAGACTTATTCTGGTACCCAAAAAAGGGGGCACTTGGCACCTTATTCTGGATCTCTCTATTCTAAACACTTTTCTGGTGATTCCCAAATTCAAGATGCTCACTCTTTAACAGCTACTGCCCATGCTGTGCAAGGATTCATGGCTGGCAACTTTGGATCTAAGGAGGTTTATCTGCACATCCCAATAAGGGAAAGTTGCAGGCAGTTCCTTCATTTCAGGGCTGGGGAGCAACACTTTCAATTCTCTGCACTGCCTTTTGGCTTATCTACTGCTACCAGAGTTTTGATGAAGTGCCTGGCTCCAGCCATTGCTTTTTGTAGGCAGAGAAACATTCACATTTATGCTTACCTGGACAACTGTGTCATTCAAGCAAAATCCCCAGAATAACTAGAAAAGGATTTGGATTTCATGAAGAACATTCTCACCTCTTTGGGTTACACACTCAATGAAAAGAAGTCAAACTTGGTTCTTACAAGGGAGATTGTTTTCCAGGGAGAGTGTCTGAATACAGCCACCCATATGGTATTCCTCCCTCAAGAGAAGCAAGATCTTTTGACTTAATTCAAGAACTTGGCAAGCATGACCCAGCTCTCTGCAAAGCAATTCCTGCAAGCACTGGGGTTCATGGCTTCATGTATTCAGACTTTGACTTGATTCTTCCCCTAATTCCTTGTCTACAAATGGAGTTTCTCTGGTGGGAGACAGCCTGTTCTCAGAACAAAGGTCTGCCTTTCCGCCCGCCACCTGCCAGCCAGATTTTCACTACAGATGCCTCAGATTATGCATGGGGGGCTCATTGGAAGGCAGGGGCATACAAGGGACTTGGAGCACCCAGCAGATTCATCTGCACATAAACTTAAAAGAATTGATGGCAGTGCAGCAGGCATTGCTGGCTTCCAAAGACCTACTCTACCCTGGGACTCTGCTGATCAGGACAGACAATACCACAGTCATGTGGTACATCAACAAGTGGGGGGGTCTCACTCTTACCCCTCATGCAGAAAAATCATGAGACTATGGTCCTTAGCAGCTTCCATGGGCATACATCTAATAGCCCAGTATCTTCCAGGGAGACTAATTTGAGCAGACATGTTCTGGATTCTCACGAGTGGCAACTGAACAAGATAATTTTCCATCGCATCAGTTAGCATTGGGGCACTCCACAAGTGGATCTTTTCTTCTCTCACACCAGTCATCTCCTTCCAACCTTCTGCACCAGGGAGTTTTACAACAAAGCTTGGAGAGTGGACGCGTTGTCCTTCCCATGGACACAACTCTCAATTTATGCATTCCTTCCACTGCCTCTTCTTCCCAGAGTGCTGCTAAAGATAAGGGACAAAAAAAGGCTATTCTTATAGCACCAGATTGGCCCAGGCAGCATTGATATGCCCTTCTTTGCAGCCTTTCCCAGGCTCAGCCTTGGCATCTTCCCCTGGTACCGGATCTGTTGGTTCAGGAAGGGGGAAAGTTTCTTCATCCTCATCTTCAAACTCTGCATTTAACTGCCTGGCTAATACTTTAAATCTTTCACAACAGGTTGAAGTTCTTCATGAGGCCAGGAGGCCTGGCACCAGGAAATCCTATGCAGATAAATGGAAGAGATTTTGCTCTTGGATGCTGGCTAAAGGAGAAGACTCTTCTCATCCTTCTCTTTCCCTCATTCTTGACTACCTATCAGGATTGCTTAATGCAGCTTTTCCTTTTCTTCAATCAAAATTCATGCTTCAGCAATTTCTGCTCATTGTTCTTTTGAAAAACCCATTTTTTCTCACCCCTTGATGAAGCAGTTCCTGAGGGGAGCTAGCAATTTTAGACCTCCAAGAAGAGCACCTACTCCTGCTTGGGATCTTAATTTTGTCCTGGAAAAGCTTACTCTACCTCCCTTTGAGCCAGCCGCCTCTGCAGATTTGAGGTTTCTCTCCCGGAAGACTGCTTTTCTTTTTGCTATTACTTCAGCCAGAAGGGTTTTGGAGTTGCAAGCCTTAATGGCAGTAAAACCTTTCATTATTTTTCATTCAGATCTGGTTTCTCTGAGAACTAATCCATCCTTTATGCCTAAGGTGGTTTCCAATCTGACCTTTAACCAGTCTATTCACCTACCCCAGAATAAAGGGGAAATGATTCTGCACTCTCTTGATGTGCATAGACAGCTGAGATTTTACTTAAGCAGGACTAAATCCTTTCGAAAATCTGAACAGTTGTTGGTTAGCTTTGCTCCTGGGGCTCAGGGTAAAGCTATTTTGAAACAAACCATCTCCAAATGGATTGCTCATTGTATTCACTTTTGTTACTTGCAGCATGGGAAGGTCCCCCCTCAAGGTATTAGGACCCACTCTACTAGAGCAGCCTCTACCTCTGCAGCTTTTCTGAGAGGTGTGCCTACTAAGGACATTCTAGAAGCAGCTACTTGGTCTTCTGTCCATACTTTCACAAAGCATTACAGTCTACCTTTGTTTTCTAAATCCAGGACTGGTTTTGCCTCTGCAGTTTTAATCGGTGATTCTTCTTCCCCCTTTGTCTTTTCCTGGGCTTTGGGAATCAACCCATATGTTAGGACTGCAACAGTGAAACACGAAGAACATAGTACAGTTGTGTACACTTACCATAAATGTAGATGTTCGAGTGTATTCACTGTTGCAGTCCTGGTTTCCCACCCTCCATTCCCCTTTTTCCTAAGGCACAGACTACATATTTTTATTTTTTGGATGGCATGTTTCCAGGGTATTTCCTTCCTGGGTTAGCCTTCTTTTGGGGGCTCCTGACAGTTAAGGCAAGAAAAACTGAGGAAATGGCATCGGCTGCCTCTGTTTATACCTGACGTTCTGACATCAGTTTTACAGCCGACATCATATATCGAGGACTCTGGTATTCGGGCCGACTGAGGGCTACCGGGAGCCGGATAACCCATATGTTATGACTGCAGCAGTGAATACACTCGAACATCTACATGTTGGAGTGTATTCACTGTTATGGTAAGTGTACACAACTGTACTGTTTTTGGTCACTGGATCGCAATGACTGGCTGATAACATAGTTGTGTAGGATGTTTTTTAGTGCTGGACAGGAAGATGGATGCTGGATAATTTTATAGGTGGTAAGAAGTTGTATATATGTTGGTTGATGTGGCAGTTCTAACCAATTAAGGCTTTTCAGTGCTATACCATGGTGGTTTCTGAATGGGGTATGTGCTGCAAATTTAGCAACTTTGTTATAGTATTGTTCATGTTTTAATTTTGAGAAGCCTGGAGGTTTGTAAGGATGTGAACGCCATAAAAAATAGTGGGGAGAAGATAAGTAGTGGCAAGTGTAGCTTTAGTTGCATCAGTGAAAAAGTTTTTGGCCCTGTAAAGCATCCCTAGTTATTGATGAGTTTTTCTTATACAATTTTATATATGCAGGTTGAATATAAGATTATTATGTACTATCACATTTAATAGTTTGCAATGAGAAGTGGCTTCAGTGTTGTATTATCAAGAGAGAGGACTTTATTTTTTTTTCATGAGATAAGGATTTGGGGAAAAAGTAGTAGTTTGGTCTGTTTTGGATTGATAATGAGTTGTGAGTTACGAAGCCATGTTTCAGTGGCTGTTAAACTTCCTGAGTAATTTTCTGGATATGTACCATGTTGTTGTATTAGGATGGACTGTTGTGTGGACATTTATAAGGTGTTGGTGAAAACGTTAAAGAGGAGGAGACCAGGGATAGAGCCTTGTGGTATGCTCGTGGTAACTGGGAGGTATGGAGAGAGCACAGAATGTCATTTTACTGACATACTTATTGGACTGGTAGCTTTTGAACCGCAGAAGGGAGGGCTGAGAGTATCCTAGTGAGGACATTTGAAGTAGAAGTTTGCTATGACAGATTGTGTTGAAGGCTTTAGGCAAGTCTAGAAATAAGGAACATACTAGTCTGCCATTCTCTCAAGCTTTACTGACAGTATCTGTATCAAGTAGAAGAGGAATGCTAGTACTGTGGGAAGGATGGAAGCCATGTTGTGTAAGGGCTAGGAGTTCTTCCCACAGGAGATAGTCTAACAATTCCTTTTGAATACATTTTTCAAGTATTTTGGTGAGTGGAGATAAGATTGCTGTAGGTCTAAAGTTATTAATGTCTGTTGAATTTCCTCCTTTATGCAGACAGATAATGTGTGACTTTTCCAGAGATAGATACATATCGTGGGATACCCAGATTGACCTGTTTATAAAGATTGATACAGGATAGGCTACGTTATCGGCTGGCTATTTTTAGGTACTTGCTTGGAAGGTTAACAAATGAAGAAAAGCATGGTTTAAATTTGTTTAAGAGTAGTTTTATATAGCCCTAAGATCCATGGCTGGGTTTAATCTTTATGACTTTTAGGCATGGTAACCAATTTAAGCAACTTTATTAAAAGAGAGCTTTATACCATAGCCAGTCACTAGACTTTATTTTTTTATTATTTATTTTGATGACCGGGGGGGGGGGTCCACTGGGCTCAGGAGCCCGTTTTCAGTGGAGGCCCAGGAAGAAAGGCTCCAACATTACATAATAGACATTAGATTTTCAGATTAAAGTAACAATTCAGGATGTAGATACATAAGATAAGCAAAATGCAGTTAATACAGAGGGTTTAGATACATTATATAATCAGAGACAAGAACTGGTAAATTGGTAAAGCCCCTCATTACATAGTAGACATTCAAATTTCATATTAAAGTTACTGTTCATGATTCAGACTTGAACTGGTACAGTGGTAAAGCTCCACATTACATAGTAAACATATATTCAGATTGAAGTACCCTTCAAGATGCAAATACATAAGGTAAGCAAGTTACAGTTAATATTGAGGGTGTGGAAACATTATAAAATCAAAGACATTAACCCTATCCAAATCCAGTGGCCTCAACCTCCAGTATCCTGTTTTCTGAACCCTCTATCAAGGAAAGAAATAAGTATGTTATGGACTAAATCTACCTGGTAAAGCAGACCCCTATCCACAACCTATTTCAGGGCTCCAAAGTTCGCTGGGAGCCTGAGCAGCCAGCTGCCTTACCCCTATTCTGTATCTACCTTACAGTCTACACATCTCTTCCACTTACCTTCATCCCCTCTCACTATAGTTTTCTTTTTTCTCCACTCTCCTACACTACTCGGCTCCCTTACAAACTCACATGCAATACCAGAACTGCCCACTAGGGACCACCCCTCTCCCATCCATCACTGCCTCTCTCCCTGAGATACCTTTGTAAACTCAATCTATTTACTAAGCTTCTTGTCTGTTCCTATTCATACTTACATGGTGCCTTTCAGTTTGTACACCTCTAGCAGTCTTTTTCCCTAGACTCCCCCTCTATCTTAAACCTCTCCACTCATGTCCTGCCTTCCAGCCTGTAGCTATCTACATTACTGATTGTTTCCTCATTAACTTCTCTTCCTTTGTCTCTACCCACTCCGTTCACCCTGCAGGCTCACTCCGCTCCCCTACCCTACCCCCAAATCTCACCCACCCCCAGTGCCTCTACATTTCTACCTACCTAGCCACACCCCCTCACCTTTTCCTCCAATCACAACCTCACCACCATTAGCCAATCTTCTCCTTTCCCTCCATATTTCTTCTTTTAACCACTCCCTTTCACTACCTCCATTACCTTTATCTTGCATTACCACACCCACTACATTTTGTACTAGTAACTAGAACTTAATATCCACCTTTGCAATGTATAAACTCCCCACCCTAGTACTCAAACATACCTTACTCATGCTCTCACTTCTTCCCCCTTTAATAATAGCGCTCCTTACAACCTCCTACGAACACCCACTACTATCACACCTTCCCAACCCAACTAAACATTCTACCTCTTCAACTCCTACCTACCAAAACCATCACATCAACATTACTTCCACACCTAGCTATCTTTTACCTAAATATCATAGGACAACCCACATAAAATATGTTCACTTAAATTCTAGAAGGCTACCCCTTCCTCAAAGTAAATATACAAACACTGCATATCTAACCCTACTACTCTCCCTAAACGATAGCGATATTCACCCAAACCCAGGTCCAGTTAGCTCTTCTATAAATCAGACCTTTAACCAAAACCCCACTGCTAGCCCCCTACCTAAAAAACATAACAACTCACTCTCAATAGCTAACCTCAACATACGTAGCGTTAATAACAAAGCAACACAACTCCATGCTCTCTTAGAACTCTATTCCTTTGATATTATTTGTCTAACAGAAACCTGGTTAAAACCTTCAACAAAAGACACTGAAATCACCCCTCCTGGCTATAATATATTGCGTCTTGACAGGGTATCAAAAAAAGGTGGTGAAGTAGCTATCTTATTTAAATCTAGCCTTCAAATAACCACTTTCCACCAAAAACCTCCTCAGGACTCTAATGCTGAAATTCTTATTACCAATCTCAAACTAAACTCTGTCAAATTTATCTTTATTATCTGCATCTATGTCCCCCCAAGAAATAATATTTCTACCGTCGAAAACATCCTATGTTGGCTATCTCTAAAATTTACCCCAAGAAACAATCATCCTAGGTGACTTAAGCATTGATTGGCAATCTTGCAGCAACAAACACCCTACAAGCCATATTAATCTTTATGGGTTTTCACAAACTATCACCTCCCCCACTGGAATAAATAAAACTAACAAAAAAGAAAGCACCCTAGATTAGATACTTACCAACAGTCAACCCCATACTTATGAAACAGGAACCCTCCCTGATGATATAAGTGATCACTTACTAACCTACATTATCAGGCTCAAAAACCAACCCACCTACCCAAAACATAAGTAGAAAAATCAGAACCAAAAAAAAACTTCAACTTGGAGCTATTTCAAAGTGAACTAAATGCATGTAACTGGTCCCCCTTAAAACACCTTTCTCTTGATGAAGCTGTAGATTTCTTTAATGCTAAGTTTCTGGCCATACTTAACTACCATGCCCCCACTCGCTCGATTAGAATTAGAACTAAATCTGCCCCTTGGCTCTCAAAAGAAACTAAGCAAAAAATCCATCTCAGAAATAAAATCTGGAACAAATCTCGCTTAACTAAAAACACAACGGATTACCAACACTACAAACAACTGAGAAATGAGACCAAAAAAGCAATAATGACCGAGAAAAAAAAACTATTACCTGAAATCTCAGCAAACTCGACAAAGTAACCCACAAAAGTTCTGGGTAAACATAAATCAGTTACTACAGCCAAGTAAACCTATCACACCCAACCCACAAGACTCGGACATAAAGAATCCCAGCCAAATTGCTAATGACTTTAATTCCTTTTTCACCAAAACAATTCAAACTCTAGCCAGTCAACTCTCTAGCAAAAACACAACTATATCTAACTGTAACTTAAACCCACCTCCCCCATTTCTTTTCCAACCTGTCCCAACAACTTACAATCTCTCCCTTATCAAAAAACTCAAACCATATACTCCTGCTGACCTACTACCCGCAGAATACTTGCAATTAGCAGCCAAATCCATAGCCTACCCAATTTCCATACTGATCAACAGAACCATCTCTGAGGGATATGTCCCTAAACTTTGGAAAGTCTCCCATATTATCCCACTTCATACGGGTGGAAATTATACTGAATTCTCAAACGACCGCCCTATAGCCCTACTCTCTCCATTATCTAAGATTATGGAAAGATGTATACACAAGCAACTGCTTGACCATCTTCTCCAAAATAACTTACTCTGTAACACCCAACATGGTTTTAGACCTTCCCACAGTACCACCACAGTCCTCCTCTCCTTTACAGACACAATCAACAAAAATTGTAACCATAACACCCTTTCCTCTGCACTTTTCATAGACCTGTCCAAGGCTTTTGACATGGTCAACCACCAAATACTCATACACATTCTTCAATCTTTGTCACTGGAAACCCAACCTATTAACTGGTTCAAATCCTACTTAACAGACATCAAGCAGTACTCTGGAACTCCACTCTATCTTCCCTGCTACCTGTTAACATTGGTGTCCCCCAAGGGTCCATACTGGGTCCCCTCCTGTTTTCTTTATGTATCAATGACCTGCACCAAGTAGTTCCCCAAGCTACGTGCATACAATACGCAGATGACTCTACACTCATTTGCTCAGCCACATCTATATCAGATATTCACTCCCTTATACAACACATATTTAATTCTGTAGAAGAATGGTTTTCACAATGCTGCCTCCTTCTTAACCCAAAGAAAACTAAACTCCTTCTCTTTACACCTTCCAGTAAATCTCCCCATATAGACTTTACAATAACATCTAAAAATGGCACACCTATATCACAAGATCCTACTACCAAACTACTAGGCATTACCATTGACAACAACCTTAACTTCGATACCCATATAAGCAACACTTTGAAAACTATTAATAAAAAAATAGGTTCTCTTTACAGAATCAAACCTTTCCTCACTCCAGAATCTAGAATAACTATTGCCCACTCCCACCTTATATCTCTCCTTCTCTATGCCTCACCCATATTTACTAACTTGTCAAAAAAGAATCTTTAGAAATTAGAAAACTCCTACCACAATATAGCTAGATTTGCTATAGGTAACCCTTTCAGAACCCACCACTGTACTAATCTAAAGCAACTAGGCTGGCTTGAATTTCAGCAGCAACTCAAAATTAATCAACTAGCCATAGCCCATCAAATTCTATAACAACCTGGCAAAACACCTATACTATCTACTCTTATTTACCCCTACCATAACCTAAAGTCCCCAAGATCTGCACACAAACTTCTTGTAAATATTGACAAAGCAAACAACAAGGCTGGAGATTCCCTTTTTTCTAACAGTGTTGGAAAACACTGGAACCTGCTTCCCTCTGAACTTTCTACTATTCCCTTAAAATCTCTCTTCAAAAAGAGACTTAAGCCCTACCTCAGATCACAATGGCTGTGCCCCTATACTAATCCTGACTACCTGTAGCTCTTGACACCTGACTAAAATCTATACCTTAAAACCCAAAATCTACTTCTTATTTACATCCACTGACCTACTATCTTTATATAAAAAAAAAATAATAATAAAAGTATTTTTTTTTTATTATTATTTCCACATGGAATACCACTAGATGTACTTACATAACTGCTATTTGTTTGTTTGTGTCTTTCTGCTTTTTCCCGGTTAGGGGTCGCCACAGCGGAACTCCGGTCCGCTAATGATTGGTAGTAGAGTTTTAAGTGCTGGCTTGCCAGGCCTAACACACAACCTTCAACGAAGGAACGCCCGTTCACGCATGTCGCCACACAGAAGATGCTCTAACTGAGAATCGAAGGGGCAACGTCTAACTGTGAGGCGACAACGCTACCGCAGCACCACCACCGCAGTTTTTTCTTACATAACTGCTATGCTCCTCTTAATTTCCTTTATCCTCTATTACTGTATATTATGCTAGTATTCTCTCAGAATGTCACTTGTAACAATATTTTTGTCATAATATTTTTACCATTTATGTTATAATTACTGCATTTTTACACTTTAAAACTATGTCTCCAGTTATAATGCTTTCTTTTACTCTGTTATTTTCATGTATTTCTTTAATGTAAATTCATTTTAAACTTTGGAGCTAATCTCCCCGGGCCTCTACAGAAAATGGACATATATCCAGCTAGACTAGCCTGGTCAACAAATGTAAAATAAAATAAAATAAAATGAACTGGTACATTGGTAACTTTGCATATAAGTCATATGTTGAGAGGAAAAATTCCAATGGTTGTATAGAAAATGTGTCTTGTTTGGGTAGTTATGGCAGAACAAGTACAAATGATAGGGAAAGGAGAACAGGGAAAGCAAACTATATACAATATATACAAAATGTACATGAGATAACGCTGAAGAGTGAGTCATTTCTAGAGGAGTTAAGTAGTAGGCAAAGGGGAAGTAGGGAAAATATGATTTAGAATGGGGAGAGAAAAAGGCTAGGTGGGGAAGGTGCAACTGCACTTCCAGTTAGAGAAAAAGTAGAAATGAAAATGTGATTTGAAGTTGTCAATGTTTTCAATAGTTCACAGAGAAGGAGGGTGAGAGTTCCATTTTTTGGCTAGGGAGAAGGACAGGAGGTGCCGTCCAGCAGGGCAGATTGGTTTGTAGACTGTGATAAGGTTTAGGTGGGAAGATCTAAGTAGCCTGTTAGGGGTGTAAGGTTGTAGGATGTTGGAGAGAGCAGGGCATAGAGTAGGGTTAAATAATATCCTATGGACAGTAATAACTTGGAGGTATTCGAGATGGTTGGGAAGTTCTAGCCAGTTAAGTAAGTGGAGGGCAGAGCAATGGTGGGAGGAGTGTTTGGCTTTTATGGCAAATTTTGAAGATTTTATTGTAACAACTTTCCATTTTGGAAGAGATGGAGGCAGAGAGGTTAGTTAGTATTGGTGCACCATACAATAGAGAGGGGAGAAGGTAGGTAGTGTCAAGGGTTTGTCTAGTAGAAGGAGTGAGATAGTGGATATTTCTGTACAGTAGGCCAAGTGTTGTCTAGAAGGAGAGTTTTTAGAGTGTTCCAGTTTGTTTGAGGGTGTTAGCGAAGGTTAAAGGGTTGAAGTTTGTAAGGTTATGAGTATGTATCTACTGGTGCTGGTGAGTGGAGGAATGGGTTGCTCGAAGGATAAAGGCAGGCAGGTGGTCACTAATAGAGTCAGGGAGTATGCCTGAGTTTAATATGTTGATAGGGTGGGAAGTTAGGATCCAGTCCAGAGTGGATCCTGGAGGATTGGTTTTGTTGGGTCTGGTGATAGAGTTGGTAAATTGGGTAAAGTTGAAGAGATTGACAGATATGGTGGGATTTTAGTTGTTAATTTTATTCCAGTCTAAGTTAACATCACCCAGAATGTAGGTCTCTAGGTTAATATTAGTGGAGGCTCATTGGAGGATTTCTTCTAAAGTAGTAGTGTTGTTACCTGGGGGAATATAGAGGGATATGATGCAGATACTTTTATGATTATTCATTTGTAGCACACCTATTACAAATTCTGCATTGTTAAATTGAGGAATGGGATTTGGGTATGGAATAATGGGGAGTATATTAGAGAATATCAAGGCTACTCCTCCACCTCTACTATTCATGCAGTCATATCATAATGGCTTGGTAACCAGGGGGTAGAATTTCTGAGTAAGGGATGTATGGTTTTAACCAAGTCTCAGAGACTAATAGTGTGTCATGTTGGTTCTGGTTAAGCCAGGCATGGAAGCTAGTTGCTTTATTTCATAAACTTTGGGCATTTAGAGTAACTAATTTAAGGCTTTTGAGGCTGGTAGTTTTGGTAGCTTATGGAGGGATGGGGTTGTTAGTGGAACTAGGTCCAGAGTTAGGATGTATATCACCTGCTAGAAGTAGGTGGATGAAGAAAGAAGGTAGTAGGTGATTTAGTTTTCCTTTTGAGTGTGGGGGGTGATATGAAAGAGGTTTAGGGAGGTTGTGTCTTGGTAATGTGGGTAAGAACTTTGGTTTGAAGTAGTAGAGGTGATTGGGCTGGACTAATGAGGCTGAGATGGTATGGAAGTGAGGTATTGTGAGGGAGAGATGGGGGCTGAGAGAGGTGCAGTAGGACATAAGAGAAGGGGGAAGAGGAGTGGAGGAATAGGAGGTAGTATGATATAGTGGAATTAGGGTTAACAAGGTAGTAGAGGGGATGAGAAGGGTAAGTAGAACTGAAGAGTTCATAGTGAGATGGTATAAGTTTATAAGATAAAGTAGAGAGGGAGGTATGATGTAGACGAGGTATATGATACAGTATGAGGAAGGGGAGAGGAGTAGAGTATAGTGGATTGTATAAGGGGAGTGACTTTTAATTGAGGGGAGGGGGTGAGAAGAGGAGGGGCAGAAAGATGAGGACTGTGAGTGGAGTGGTAGAGGAGGGGTGGAGATTATTGGCTGGAATAAAGGTAGGGGTACGGGGGCAGGTGAGATTTGAGGGCAGGGTAGGGGAGCGGAGTGAGATTGCAGGGTGAACAGAGCGGGTTAGAGCAGGTGAAGGAGGAAATTGCAGAGACAATGTATTAGCAGCAGACTTCTGAGGAGCTCCTGGAAGTAACAGGTGAGTGGGGAGTGATAGTTCAGTTGTTTATCTAATAAGGGATAGTAGTGTAGGGGATGAAAAAAATAAGGTACACGAAGGAGGAAGACTAAGGAGCAGTCTGAGATTGCAAGAACATAGAAGAGTAGACTAGAATTTAAAACGGGAGGGAAGGGATAGTTGATACTACACAAACCTAGATAAGAGTTCCACCTAGTGGGTAGAAGGTAAGGTGGGATTGAAAAGCTATAAGAAAAGAGATCTAGGTAGAACAGATGGCTCTGGTAGGGGATTTACAGGGGAGACAAATTAGTTACCTATGGGGTATAGAGAGGAAAGGCTGTTGGGTACCTGGCTCAGAGTATGGATAACATATAGCACTAGGTATTAAAAACAGTGCAATTTAACAGTTGGCTTTGGGTAAAACATACTTTCTTGTATCCTTTGGGAACTGTTTTTGAACTAAGACAGCAGAATTCTTTTAGGGTGAAGATAAGATGTTAAGAGTAGTTGTAGGGGGTCCTTATTTATCCAGCAGGAGAAAACCCAATTCTTAATACAGGACTGGAAGGTGAAGAGCTACAACAGGTTGGAGAGAGACAAAGAACAAATTACACTAGTAAGCACACAGTAGCTTCAGGTATGTACCTTAGCAAAATTAAGCAGAAGAAGCAGTTAAGCGTAGTAGTTCCAGTGTAGCTTATTCACAAATTAAGAGGAGGAACAGTAGATTCCATGAATTAAAGCACTTGCAGCAGATACGCCATCTGAGATAGCTAACAAGCTTTAACAGAAGTATTATAGGTGCTAGGACTTAACACAAGCACATGCAAAAAAGCAGTACAAATACAATGCTCAGTGATTTCACCCAAAACTGACTAATTAAAAGTTTATATTACAAGATCCAGCTGAGTCCATAATTACACAAGTGAATAACTATGGTGCAACACTAGGACTATAAATTAAGAGCAGGTATTACTGAGGCATTTAAAGTGCATGTACACATAACATAAAGACAATATTGTTACTTATTTAGCTTGATGTGGACACAATAATGAGATAGAAGCAAGTAGCGGCATCATGACCTGCTGCTCCCACTAACAGTTGTGCCATACGTTCTTCACCACAAAATAGCAGTGCTCTCTGTAAACTACAGTTGAATGAGTATGATTCTGTTCAAATTCCTGCCCCAGTAACAGTTATACAAAAGCCCAACCAGGATGGGTGCTAAATACTAGCATAAATCAAAGCCGAATATCGGCAGTGTACCAGATGAATGTATCCCACTGTATCTAGTTTCATTTAGCAAAACTGAAATAAGCTAGCATAGAGCCGGATTCGTTCACAATATACCCAGATCACAATTTAATGAAGAGCCTGGATTTGAAAAAAAAGTATAAACCTTCCTCTAAATATACTAATGTAGTTCCCTGTTTCCCCAAAATGTACTAGGCGTACGTAATACTAGCCCATTAAGCACCCAGACAACTTATGTAAAGAAGCACCTTGTTGTAGTGCAGTAGTACAAACCTTGCCACGATTTAGTATGAGAAATAGCCTTCCCTCGATTGCAGCCAGTTAGAAGTAAAAGCCTTATAATGAGACAATTGCAACATATAGTTCGGCACTTTCTCATACAATTAGGAGATGGTGACTGAATGAGAAAGGCCAACATCAAGGCTCAGCAAACCCTTTATCCCGTTGCTCTCTATACACCTACACAAAGACGGGTGGAGCTGACACCACATAGAAGAGGCTAAAACTCTATTAGGTTAAAATGCTATTTGCAAACCCTTATCCTGTTGCTCTCTACACACCTCCACAAGGACGGATGAAGCCAACACCACATGGAAGTGTCTAAAATGCTGTTAGCAGTTCAAACGGATGCCCGTTAACCCAACAAGGTTCTACAAATGATTTAAAAACCCTCAGGACACTGACAAAATGGTCCTGTAGTCTAGAGAATGCATCAAGAGGAATGGCATTCTAGAAACAAGTAAAGTGGCATACTAGTAGCCCACATGGGAGCCACTTAAGTCGTGAGTGCCGTTTTAGGTTGTATGTAAGAGTATTAAACAGATTACAAATACATTGCACACCTAATCTTAGTTTAGGTTAAAAAAAAGCATTGGTTAGTCTTTCCATTAGTCTAATAGCATCCAAGAGGTACAACAGTAACAGCAAACACATACAAAATGGGTAAAGACCCTTCGAGGCCAGGGACATACAGCAGCAAGGGCAACTACAGGTTGAATATAGATGGCACCACACTGGGCAACTCTACTATATGCTATTAGGAAGGATGTGAGGTGGAAGAGGGATGAGAATAGGGAAGGAGCAGGACAGCTAGATCTGGGAGGGGCAAAATACCCTTGAAAGGTGAGCTAGGAAAGATAGATCCGGGGGTGAATACTAAGCAATAGCAGTATGAAAAGGGGAAAGTAAAAAAGGCAAACTAAGTACGGAGGAGGAAGTAGTAGTATAAGCAGCAGGTGAAGGAGGAAATTGCAGAGACAGTCTATGAGCTGCAGACTCCTGTGGAGCTCCTGGAAGTAACAGGTGAGTGGGGAGTGATAGTTCAGTTGTTTAGCTAATAAGGGATAGTAGTGTAAGGGATGAAAAAAATAAGGTACATGAAGGAGGAAGACTAAGGAGCAGTCTGAGATTGCAAGAACATAGAAGAGTAGGCTAGAATTTAAAACAGGAGGGAAGGGATAGTGGATACTACACAAACCTAGATGAGTGCCACCTAGTGGGCAGAAGGTAAGGTGGAGCGGAAAAGCTATAAGAAAAGAGATCTAGGTAGAACAGATGGCTCCAGTAGGGGATTTACAGGGGAGACAAATGAGTGACCTATGGGGTATAGAGGGGTAAGGCTGCTGGGTACCTGACTCAGAGTATGGATAACATATAGCGCTAGGTATTAAAAACAGTGCAATTTAACAATTGGCTTTGGGTAAAACATACTTTCTTGTATCCTTTAGGAACTGTTTTTGAACTAGGACAGCAGAATTCTTTTAGGTTGAAGATAGGATGGTAAGAGTAGTTGTAGGGGGTCCTTGTTTATCCAGCAGGAGAAAGTCCCAATTCCTAATACAGGACTGGAAGGTGAAGAGCTACAATAGGTTGGAGGGAGACAAAGAACAAATTACAGTAGTAAGCACACAGTAGCTTTAGGTATGCACATTAGCAAAATTAAGCAGAAGAAGTAGTTAAGCGTAGTAGTTCCAGTGTAGCTTATTCACAAATTAAGAGGAGGAACAGTAGATTCCATGAATTAAAACCCTTGCAGCAGATACACCATCTGAGATAGCTAACAAGCTTTAACAGAAGTACTGCAGATGCTAGGACTTAACACAAGCACATGCACAAAAGCAGTACAAAACACAGTCCTCAGTGATTTCACCCAATACTGGCTAATTAACAGCTTATTTTACAAGATCCAGCTGAGTCCATAATTACACAAGTGAATAACTACGGTGCAACACTAGGACTATAAATTAAAATCAGGTATTACTAAGGCATTTAAAGTGCATGTACACATAACATAAAGACAATATTGTTACTTATTTAGCTTGATGTGGACACAATAATGAGCTAGAAGCAAGTAGCGGCATCATAACCTGTTGCTCCCACTAACAGCTGTGCCATACGTTCTTCACCACAAAATAGCAGTGCTCTCTGTAAACTACAGTTGAATGAGTATGATGCTGTTCAAATTCCTGCCTCAGTAACAGTTATACAAAAGCCCAACCAGGATGAGTGCTAAATACTAGCATATATCAAAGCCGAATATCGGCAGTGTACCAGACGAATGTATCCCACTGTATCTAGTTTCATTTAGCAAAACTGAAATATGCTAGGCATAGAGCCAGATTTGTTCACAATACACCCAGACCCCTATTTAATGAAGCGCCTGGATTTGAAAAAGCATAAACCTTCCTCTAAATATACTATTGAAGCGCCCTGTTTTGGAGTACAAGTAAGACCTTTCCCCAAAATGTACATGGCATACATAATACTAGCCTGTTAATCACCCAGACAACTTATGTAAAGAAGCACCTTGCTGTAGTGCAGTAGGACAAACCGTGCCACAATTTAGTATGAGAAATAGCCCTCCCTCTATTGCAGCCAGTTAGAAGTAAAAGTCTTATACTGAGGCAATTGCAGCATATAGTTCGGCACTTTCTCATACAATTAGGAAATGGTGACTGAATGAGAAAGGCCAGCATTAAGGCTCAGCAAACCCTTTATCCCGTTGCTCTCTACACACCTCCACAAGGACGGATGGAGCCAACACCACATAGAAGAGGCTAAAACACTATTAGCAGTTCAAACGGATGCCCATTAACCCAACAAGGTTCTACAAATGATTTAAAAACCCTCAGGACACTGACAAAATGGTCCTGTAGTTTAGAGAATGCATCAAGAGGAACGGCGTTCTAGAAACAAGTGAAGTGGCGTACTAGTAACCCACATGGGAGCCACTTAAGTCACGAGTGCCATTCTAGATTGTATGTAACAGTATTAAACAGATTACAAATACATTGCACACCTAATCTTAGTTTAGGTTAAAAAAAGCATTGGTTAGTCTTTCCATTAGTCTAATAGCATCCAAGAGGTACAACAGTAACAGCAAACACTTACAAAATGGGTATAGACCCTCCAAGGCCAGGGACATACAGCAGCCATGGCAACTACAGGTTGAATAAAGATGGTGCCACACTGGGCTACCCTACTATATGCTATTAGGAAGGATGTGAGGTGGAAGGGGGCTGAAAATAGAGAAGGAGCAGGACAGCTAGACCTGGGAGGGGCAAAAGACCCTTGAAAGGTGAGCTAGGAAAGATAGATTGGGGGGTGAATACTAAGCAATAGAGGTCTGAAAAGGGGAAAGTAAAAAAGGCAGACTAAGTACGGAGGAGGACATAGTAGTATAAGGAACAGGCGAAGGAGGAAATTGCAGAGACAATCTATTTAAATAGACTCCTGTGGAGCTCCTGGAAGTAACAGGTAAGTCGGGAGTGATATTTCAGTTGTTTATTTAATAAGGGATAGTAGTGTAGGGGATGAAAAAAATAAGGTGCATGAAGGTGGAAGATGAAGGAGCAGTCTGAGATTGCAAGAACATAGAAGAGTAGACTAGAATTTAAAACAGGAGGGAAGGGATAGTGGATACTACACAAACCTAGATGAGTGCCACCTAGTGGGCTGAAGGTAAGGTGGAGCTGAAAAGCTATAAGAAAAGAGATCTAGGTAGAACAGATGGCTCCAGTAGGGGATTTACAGGGGAGACAAATGAGTGACCTATGGGGTATAGAGGGGATAGGCTGCTGGGTACCTGACTCAGAGTATGGATAACATATAGCACTAGGTATTAAAAACAGTGCAATTTAACAGTTGGCTTTGGGTAAAACATACTTTCTTGTATCCTTTGGGAACTGTTTTTGAACTAGGACAGCAGAATTCTTTTAGGTTGAAGATAGGATGGTAAGAGTAGTTGTAGGGGGTCCTTATTTATCCAGCAGGAGAAAATCCCAATTCCTAATACAGGACTGGAAGGTGAAGAGAAAATGGGTATAGACCCTCCAAGGCCAGGGACACCCAGCAGCAAGGGCAACTGCAGGTTGAATAAACTTTGGAACTAGTTTCCCCTGAACACAAGAGCTGTAAGTTGTTCACCTCATTTCAAAAAGTGTGCTGATCAGTGAGGTGGTAACTGTAAGCTTACATTTTATATGAAGCCTGTGGTCCTCAACTTGGGCCTAGATCATAGAATTCTGAAGTTATGGAAGTTTTTAACAATTTAAGGTAGCTAAAATGATAAAGGTAGTCTTGCAGTGTTCTGATTTTTTATGCAGTTTCTCATGTCATGTTAATAGTGAAAGAGATAGTCAGTCAGGGAGTACTGTTAAATATTTTACTGTGTGTATAAACCTCTAAATATTCAGTTTTGCATGCACATCTCCAGTGTTAAACTGATGGGCCTTTTTTCCTCATTCCATCTTACTTGTGGAAAACAATACTGATGTGAACCAGTCTGAAGTACCTGTTATGCAGTTCTGTTTTCTTCAGTGAAGTTTCCCTAAACTGATCAGTTTTTTAGAAGTTAACAATGTGGAACATTCTTTTATTCTAACTAATACTGAATAGGTGATACTTCCGTTTACTTTAAAATTATATCTACAGCTCTGGAATACAAACTACATAAATATTTCAAAATGTTGGCTCCTTACTAAGCACAGTTAACTCAGACTTCTACAAGTCACACATCTGGATCACTTCAGCTACTACAAACCCCTGGAAGCAGCCTCTAGAAGTCTAGCATGTTATCCTCTTATTAAAGTTAAGCACATAAGTACCTTAAGGTGCTCACCTCACAGGTATTATAGTCTTATATTTTATTTAAACATATTAAAGTAAACTTGCCTGCTGTGAGGTGCACTTAGTGCTGTTCAAAGGATGTAAAGGTAATCCCAGCTTATGAGTATTAACCTTTGCTGGTTATTATACCCAGCAGTAAAACCATAAAATACATACAAGTAATCCCTTACCACTGAACACATCTGTTGACTACAAGTAAAGTTAGAGAAGCTGATCTTGCTGATAAATGTTCATGGCCTTACCCCCAAAGTTATGTAATTAATTAAAACATTTACAGATTTACAGCTGAGTATACAATGAGAACTTTTTTTTATAGAAAGTAGTTTGTGATAGTTTGTGATAAATATTGTCTCCATGTTTCAGCATATCCTGGTGGACACTAGTTAATTTCAGAATGTGTTATCATTTCAAGATATTCAGAGTTAAGTATGTTGTAATTGTTACAGGCAGAGATAAACTCAAATAAAAGTGTGTAACATATTTTTGTCTTGGTTGTGTATTTTTAACTTTGTGTTTAAGGATACATACCACAGAAAAAATGTGTCTATGTAATAATACTACCTCAGGGTCATAGATAAGGCAACAACCAGGAAGTTAGCGTACAGTTCCAAAACCTTGGCTATACCACCAGTTTTCAAACCTATGTCATTTTACCAACTTGTGTTCCTTAAATGGTTAATTGGGAAGAAAATAAAACATTTTCAGTAGAAGCGTAGATAGAAAATTTCCACACTATGAAGACAGTCAACAGGTCAGCCTTAAATACAGGTTGGAATAATATCACTGAGCAAACAATCCACACTTATATAGATGTAATTTATATGGACTATATTAACTTTTTTAATGATCATATTTTTTATTGTAACATAACCTTCTGAAGTATCTGTCTGCTTTTAAGAAGTATTCTTGCATTCTTCTTCTTACGTATACATGTTCATATCCACTCACACACACATACATACATACATGCACACGGGAGCGCTACAGAATCCTGAAAGCTCAAAATCCCGAAGCCCAAAATCCTGAGACCAAAATCCTGAAAATTCAAAATCCCGAAAACCCAAAATCCTGAAACTCAAAATCCTGAAAACACAAATAATGCTAATATGTCACTATAAAGACACTAATATCTACCAACTGACACAGACCCTAACCCTAACCCTAAGGTCCATCACTATCGCACACTCACCTGACCCGCGCCCTAACCCTAACTCACTTAAACCGCCCCCAACCCCAATATTTGTCACTATTGCATACATGCCTAACCTGCGCCCTAACCCTAACTCACTTTAACCGCCCCTAACCCTAACATAAAACCAACCGCACACTTACCTGAACCCAACGCATGACCTAACACCACCGGGCTAACAATAGCAAAGCCACAATGACGTCAGTATGTCCATTTTGTGTTTTCAGGATTTTGAGTTTCAGGATTTTGGGTTTTCGGGATTATGAATTTTCAGGATTTTGGTCTCAGGGTTTTGGGCTTCGGGATTTTGAGCTTTCAGGATTCTGTAGCGCTCCCATGCACACACATCTATATTTCTAGGAGTATATCTAATGTATCACTAACACTCTGTCAACAGTCTTTTTCTTTACAGACTGCAGTGTGTGCACATTTGTTCAAGTGGATATTTGGTCATGTGCATGTTACTTCATTAAGAGGAAATATGATTGAAAAGTAAGTATTTGGTTTTAGTGAGAGAAGTGAGTGTATGTGAGTGTTTATGAGTCAGGGTTAAATTAAGGACTAATGGAGATGACAGATATTTTGTGTTATGTGTGGATGTGTGTGTGTGTGTGGTGAATGCATGAAAAGGCATTATTGGTTAAGGTTAGAGTAAGGGCTAGTTAACAGGATAGCTTCAGTGTAGTTTGTGTGTGTGTTTACGTAAGTGGTTTGTGTCTGAGACATCTTGTATAACAGCAGTGTAACAGAAAGGGTTTGTCTAAGGTAAGGTGTTGGTTTAGGGTTGTGGGCTGGGTCATGGTTATGGTTAGAGTTAACCCACATTAATAAGGTAGTGTGGGCAAAGCCATTAGAAGTGCATAGTGCAACATTCACTGGTGTTGTGGGACTTTATATCTAGTTGCCATGACTCACTGAGCTATCACAGCTTTCTATGGGAGACTGTGCTACCAGTGTGTGGAGTGTCTTGGTAAATGTCAAAAGTTTTGCAAATAGTTGGAGCTGGGAATCCATATTGTAGCAGCATTAATGTACAGTTGCATGGCAACAAAGTAACCAAATACCACTTGCTTTGTCTCCTGGAACAGTTATTTTGTTGAAAACACACTTGTTACTCAGGACAGGCTTCTGCCAAACTCATTTTATATTGCTGCCAGTAAATGTTCCTGATTAATGTCAGATACACTGCTAGTATTGAAACATACACAGTGGGCTTACTGATGGTGTGCCACCTACCATATAGGGAATACAAGGGCTCCCTGATGAAGTATCAGCACTCGAAATGCTGAATGCTGACTTGATAAAAGAAACAACAAGATCCAAAAGGCAGGAGAAGAGTCAATCACTGTTATCCTTTAAATTTCCACATCCCCTGCATCCCCTATTGTGGGGTTCACATTTCCCCCAGCTCCCAAACTTACTTACACTAAATCTGAAATTGCCATACCTCTGAGAAAAGGAACTGGCCATTTCAAAGTATATATACATTTTTTTGTTTGTTTTTGGTTTTTTTTTTTTTTTGGCCATTCATTCTCTGCATTACATGAGTTAGTATTGCAAGTCCCAGCATTTCAAATGATCACCAGATACCTCATGTCAAATTCCATCACACCAGGAATTATAGGTCTGATGCAAATTGCAGTGCTGCTTGTACATGTTTCTGACTGGTTTCAGGTACACTGTTCACATGCACACTGGAGGATGGAATACTGGTTGTTGTTCACGGTGTAAGAAGATACAAGGACATCATCATTTAGTTCACCAGTAGCTGTATCACACCACAAGTGACTAATGCTTTCAAGATAGTGTAGCTACTGAAAGATGGTGCAAGCCTACAATAGCCAGCTATCAAGGATTTCCACAACACTAAAAGACATAGGGATGCAGTTTTAGATAACAAGGCCACTAGTCAATTCCCACACCTCACACCTGAAGAAGTATTCCTGTATTCTCACGATGTGCTGTTACAAGAAGACACCGCACCTGGAGTGGAGATGGAGAGTTTTCCCTGTGCTGTACCAGGTGAGTCCAAATTAAGTGCTGTAGACTAATATAGAAAGGATGTACATACCCTACGGAGTTGTCCATATATGCTTTCATATGTGCAGATTGTGTTCTTCCACCACACTGATACAATGCAGTATATCACAGTTGGGTTGGTTCTGCAAAAGGATTTAGTATGAAGGTAGGTGTGTGTGTGTGTGTGTGTGTGTGTGTGTGTGTGTGTGTGTGTGTGTGTGTGCGTGTGTGTGTGCGTGCGTGTGTGTGTGTGAGTGTGTGTGTGTGTGTGTGTGTGTGTGTGTGTGTGTGTGTGTGTGTGTGTGTGTGTGTGTGTGTGTGTGTGTGTGTGTGTGTGTCATATCCATTTCATGGAGCAGGCTTCTCTGCACACAGTCTGTGCTTTGCTATGAGATTCTTATATAGTGCCGTGTTCATGGACCATATCTGCTCCATCCATTCTGCCTACATCACTAGACTCACCTTCCAATGCTTTTAGTGATGGCAAGAAATTTGTATCTGTAGACATATGCATGTCTGGTACTATCTTGAAATTCCACTGCTCATACATCAAGTGGTCTCTGTACAGTATGTATGTGGTCTGATGTCCATTTATGTTTGCCCTTGCTTATAGGTTGTACATCAGCAAGGCTGGCAAAGCCATTACCAGTCTGCATACTGCAGAAAGGCTGTGTAGAAGCCCAATATCGTTTTGTGCAAGCACAGATATGTTTTTTTCCAGACCTGGAGCAGCCATCTGTTGTTAAGTGGGGTTTGGTAGAACAGATGTTATGACAAATATTGCAGGGAGCTGTTAAAAATGACAGCAAAGGTGCTGGTGTTGTACTACAGATTCACTCACAGTCTGACAAGGGCAACAGAGATGTAACAGACCTGATAGTGTCTGCTGCTGTCCACAACGCCATCAAACAGTGTGTGATGACATAGAAAATGAGAAGGATGCCATGCTAAAGTCAGCTACATCATTTGGTCTTTCTGTTTCAGAAAGTAAGTGAGCATGTGGTACTGCAGTTGGTTCTGCTACTTGCAAGGACTTCCTGTACTGTGTTAGGTATTTTCACATGCTGGCTTGTGGTGCTGTAATCGTAAAAGTCATAGCATCAGCACCTGTATGAGACCTAGCTATGCTTCAGTACATCATGATAGCACACTAGACAAGATATAAGCCAGTATCAGCTTGTAAAACTTTTGTCTGGCTTGCACATGATTACTGGTATGCTAAATAAATAATGATGGGAGATCAGATGTGACACAACTCTGTGCCAAAGTTCATAGGTACATAGGTAGGTACTAGGTTTTCTGCCCAAAGGTATTTATAAGCCTAGCCGGAAAGTGTTGGCATTTGCCACCCCCTTAGATTAGTTCCCTGTGCCTCTGTCCAACAGAGCCATTGAAGTGATTCCCGGGTATACTTATAGGTTTCATAAGCTGTGTCTAGCAGAACTTTCCAGGTGGCCAATGGGATACTCTTGTGAAAAACACTCTCAATTTACTGAAACAGAATGCCTTCTTCAGTGATGCAAAACCTGAAGGACACTATACAAGAGGGCACTATGCAACATAACCAGGCCATTATAAGATGCACAAGGGCATCTTGCTTATATTGTCAGTATTGACTCTAGCACAAGGAGCCATACCTCTCAGCTGTCCACATTTTCAGAGAATATCCAGATTTCTGCCTCATATCTTTGGTCTGTTCCTCATAAAATTTGTGATTTTGTGGCAAACCACTGGGATGATCTGAGGAAGGAAGTCATTAAATAATGATATGCCTTTGTATTTCAGACTTCATATCCTTCAGAAAATGCATGCTAAGCCAAGTCCTGTTATTCTTTCAACTTTCTACATTTATAAGAACAATATTTAAAATCTGTCCCTATTTATGGTCTTTTGTCCCTCCATTCTGTCAGGCTTTGTCTAGATTTTTTTGCACTAAGGAGTTGAGAGGTATGCAAGGAGCTGCTGTTGCATACTAACTGCATGACAGAACTGCTGTCGCCATGTCACATATTTGTGCATGCACAGCATTTATCAATGCCTGTAGCAGTGACAGACATAGTCATCCTGTATGTTTCTATCAGCGTACATTATATGTAGCCCACCTTTGTTGTCGTACACAGCTCAATAGATTAAGTTCCACACATATGAGAGTTGATATAAAAATGCCCTGTCTGATGTAAAATTTACACGGCATTATTATTACACAGCTTTCAGCTTTCGACATTAGCCTTGGAGACAGGCCTGCCTGTATGCAATTTTGCATTAAGCACTGCTACTCTGGGCACATCAAACAGATGTGACTGTGGCACATACTGTGTACACATTTGCCATGTTTCATGCTGTATTAGTCCATCAGACACTGGAGAAATTCAACAGAATGGTTATGTTTTTCCCACTGTGCAGCATGTTTTGGTGTTGACATCTCTGCATCCTCTTCTATAATATCCTGTTGTATATTGTGGTCAACTTCCATCTTTGCTGTCTGTTTGTCATTCTCCATTGCAGACACATGTGTACAGCATGATACAAGGCAGGAAAATTGTGATATGTTCTGTGGTAAGTTCTGTATCACACCCCCTAGGGTATCTAGGCATTTGAATTAGTCTTTCCAGATGCCAAGCATGCACTGTACTTCTGTACATGTTTAGCAGTGCATCTAGTTGTACCTCTGCTCAGAAAGCTGCTTGGTATATCAGAATGGGATCATCACCCAAGATGCAATGTATACTTTAACACAGTCCCACTGTTATACTGTGAGTCTAAACTTTGTTTTATCTAAACACTCATTCTGATTTAACTTTGAATGATTTTTCTTATCATTGTATTGGATCATGATTATACTGGATCTGTATGTATTTATATGTATCTTGTCAATGTTTTTATTTTCTCACTGTTGTATGCTTTAACAGTCATTGTTATTTCTCATAAGTATATGCTGAAATAATTCATTATACTATGCATGTGTGATACTTTTCTTCCTGGGCCACCACTGAAAAGGGTTTTTCTACCCACAATAGATGAACAATACGGCACACAGATGGATTCCAGTAAGAAAAAAATACTTTTAATTAAGCACTTTCATCAGCTGTTAAGCTATTGACTTCATCAGAATACCAAATTAATCCAGTTATTTTACATTAAATACTTTTAAACCATGTGACTGAATCCAATTAACTACATTTCATCCAATTAATATAAAGAATGTTAACTTAAACTAAAATTAAAATTAAGATTACAGCAGCAAGGTGAACAACAATACAATATTAAAACAATTTATTACACTTAACCATAACTCTGTCTAATGCTTAATAATTATACACTAAATAATTAAATATAATAACTATTAGTTTAAATATGAAATTCTGCTTTCAACTTAAGGTAACGTGATATAAAGACCATCTCACTTGAGACCTGGGAGAGAGGAGGCGTTACGTTTGAGCTGCCACAGCAATTCACAAAACTCTAAAAATAATTCAAGGGGACCTCCTCTATCCTTTCGTCTAATCTGCTCAATGACAGTAAACTTGAAGCAATGGTCAGGCTCATCTTTAATATGCTTATATAATGCATTTTTTACATTGCATCTCCTAATATCATACAAATGCTGATACATTTGTTTATTAAAGTTATTAACTGTCTTTCCAATATAAAATACTTGACAATTCTGACAGATAGCAATGTAAACCAAACTCTTACTAGTACAATTAAACCTTTGCAACAAGTGTACTTTCCCATGTCTCCATATAATAAAACCATTGTCATTGTTTTGTAAGATGTAGGAACATTGATTACAATGGGTGGCCATGGTGGTGCAGTGGTTAGTGTTGTCGCCTCACAGCAAGAGGTTCTCTGGTTTGATTCTGGGCTGGGGTGTCTTCTGTGTGGAATCTGCATGTCCTCCCTGTGGTTGCGTGGGTTTCATCCCAAAGACATGCTGTAGGTGGATTGGACACTCTAAATTGGCCCTAGGCGTGAGTGCATGTGCCTTCTGTGGAAGGTTTGGCGCTGGGCTGGCAACTCGACACCGTAAAACTCCACTGCCAATCATGAGTGGACAGGTGATCTGCTGTGGTGACCCCTAACCGGGAAAAGCCAGAAGAACTAACATTGATTACAATGACCACACTTCCTCATCATGCCACATCCACTAGTGGGTACATTTCTTTCTAACAAGTTTTTGAATGACTTATCCCTCTTATAGGTGACCACTGGATGGTCGCCTAGTTTGTTTTTATACTGTGGTGCTATATCAAATAATGTCCAATTGTTACTTAAAATGGCCTTGATGCTCTCAAATGATGGACCGTAAGTCAAGACCATGGATTTTTGAAATTGTGTTATGTTAGTATTGGTAACCATGACTTCAGTATTTAAATTGTTTTCAGTAGATTTCCCCAATATTGGTGCAAAATGGCCTTGGGTTCTCTTCCTAATAACTTCATTGAAAATAGGGTCAATTAAATTCTTTGGGTACCCTCATGTCATAAGCATATGTTCCAATGTTCCTATTTCTTAAAAAAAAAGCTGATTATTGCTTACCATCCCAGCCAACCTAACTCCTTGTCCCTTAACCAAGGATCTTTTTTTTGGTGAACCGGGTGTGCACTTGAAAAATATAAAAGGGTGTTTGAGTAGGTTGGCTTACGGTATAGCGTAGATGTAAAATTATGGTTGCATTTATCTTTACCTATAGTGATATCAAGGAAATTGATAATATTTTCATTAGTTTCCATGGTAAATTCAAGAAAAGTTGTGCTAGAATTCAAAATATCTAAAAATTCTTGTAGTAGCTCCCAACTTCCATCCCATAAAATGAGAATATCATCTAAAAAAAAAAACGGCCATAAAATAGGCATTTATTTAAATAATTCCATCTTGCATATTACTGTGGTTTCCCATTCAGCTAACACTATGTTGGCAGATAGGGGCCCACATGAGGCCCCCATAGCTACCCCTACTTTTTGCTTAAAAAGGTGTCCCTCAAAGAGTATAAAGTTGTTTTTAAGGACTAGCTCCATTAAAGTATTCTATTATGTGTTAATCCTGAATGCTTGCTTAAAAATTTATAAAACATTGTAATCCCTACATCATAGGGAATGCTTGTGAACAAGTCCTTGACATCTATGGTGGTGAAAATAAGATTTTCCCTGTATAGCTCTTTAGAAATTTTCTTAAGGCAATCCCAGGAATCAACCAAAATGTGCCTAAATTGCTTCAGCACATCCTTGCATCCCAAATCAATGAATTTGGCCATAGGAAATGTCTTGGATGCTTTAGCGTCCACAATAGGTCTCATTGGTGTGTCAGTGATGCACTTATGTATCTTCGGTACTCCGGAAATGGTAGGTGTATGTGTATGCTCTTGCTGTAAATAATCATGTTTACCCAGGGAAATTTGTTGGTCTAATAATAAATCCATCAGTACAATATCTATGTATCTGTATGCAATGTTAACCTGGTTGAGAGACACCTCTTCATCAGTGTCGCTGTGTAGGTGGGTAAGCATCTTTTGAATATAAATTTCATGACCCATAGCTACCATACCACCACCTTTATCAGGCTTCATTAACCTGACTTTTTTATTTTTAACTATTTGATCCAGCAAGCATTCCTCTTCTCTGGACAAATTGTGGGAATAGGTAATCCTCATTGATTTCCTCGTTGAAATAGCTTCCCTAATTTGGGAACTGCACAATTTTTCATATATTTGTAAAATAGGGTGCAAAAGTGGATTAAATGTGCTACTCTTTTTACATAAATCATTAGGCCCAAAATGTAAATTATTGTCAAAGTATAGTCTAACGTTGAGCTTACGTACATATAGTTTTAATTCCAAAATTGCTGTTTCGATACTGGTATTTCTCTTAGGTATATAATTCATGCCTCGTTGGAATAAATTAGCCCTGTCGGTAGTAATCTGAGATGAACTAAGGTTATAGATCTTGTAATCACCTTGTGTGTTAAAAATGATAGTATTTGTTTTCTCAACATTTTCTTTTTGCGTTGTAAGTTCAAGATGGAGAATATCTACCTACTTGTCTGTCCTTTACCTCTGTCCCATTGATGTCCTCCTCTCTGAGAGTAAGACTGTGTCATAGGGGTGTTGTTGTTGTAATGATTGTTGCTGTTGTTGTAATAATTGTACTGCCTTTGCTCCTTGTCTTCCCTCTGTTGTCTTTGGTTCTGGATATGTTCTTAGCATCTCAGTGGTTTCCCTAAAGGGACCTGGTTGTCATTATTACTATTATCATTTGCCCCTTCCTCCTATTCTTCATCAATATAAGTGTTGGTCTCAATGATATTATATCCCCTTTAGCTGCTCGGTACAGGATAGGCCGTGCCTCTCTCATATTTACCTTTATCCCTGTTCAATTTCTTTAATTTTTTTAGTTTTAATGTTGGAAATCACCTTAACAAATAATACCCTATATTCATTTGATTTAAAACTAAAACATAAATCTGCTGTAATGCGATTATTTAAACATCAACATAGCCAGTCATTTCATTGATTTTTTTTGTTATTGTCTCTCACCAGCAGTTCCAACAACTCAATTCCATGTCGATTGAACAATACAAGAAAGTCCTTGTGCAAGTCAAAGCCATTTTCAAGCCCAGTCAGAAACTTCCATAAACGCAGGCGCTTTGGGACCTGCTCGCGTTGAATACATTCCCTCAGATAAGCATTCTCAGTCTGAAGTTTACATAATTTCAAAACCTGTTGTTCAAAATGTGTTAGCTGCTGGTCTAGAGTACCATAATTTTCACCGCTATTAGGTCCTGATGAAAAGTCGTTTTGATTGCTCTGAATCCATTCAGCAAACGAAAAACTGTCGGTAGAATCACCTTGCTGCTCAATTTCACAGTTGCCGTGGTTGGCTCTGCCTCCCATTGATGCTGCCCCATTCACCGTAACTGGCTACACATTCTTATTAGAAGTAGGGCTACCCTGAAGGTTTAGATGCACTTTGTGACCCATTAAAATTAGTTGAAACATCAGGAAAATGGCTGTTAGAAATCCCAAATGTAGTGGGACCTGAAGGAAGCGTTTTAATAATACCAGTCTGTTGTTTCAGCAATACCTCTATAAGTGCTGCGAGGTGTGTGATAGAGTGATTCAGTTCCTGTGTGGATCCTGCATTACCAGATACCACCCTTGCCACTTGCTCATCCTCCAAAAAGTCCATTGTAAATGAAACACACGATAAAAACTGATAACTCCACAATGGATGAACAATATGACACACAGATGGTTTCCGGTAAGAAAAATACTTTTAGCGCTTTCATCAGCTATTAAGCTATTGACTTTACCAGAATACTAAATTCATCCAGTTAAATTCTTTTAAACCATGTGACTGAACCCAATTAACTAAATTTCATCCAATTAATATAAAGAATGTTAATTTAAATCAAACTAAAATTAAGATTACAGCAGCAAGGTGAACAACAATGCAATATTAAAACTATTTATTACACTTAACCCTAACCCTGTATAATGCTTAATAATTATACATGAACTAACTAAATATAATAACTATTAGTATGCTTATGGCACGATGGTACCCAAAGAATTTCATTGACCCTATTTTCAATGAAGTTATTAAGAAGAGAACCCAAGGCCATTTTGCACCAATATTGGGGAAATCTGTTGAAAACAATTTAAATACTGAAGTCATGGTTACCAATACTAACATACAATTTCAAAAATCCATGGTCTTGACTTAAGGCACATCATTTGAGAGCATCAAGGCCATTTTAAGTAACAACTGGACATTATTTGATATAGAATCACAGTATAAAAACAAACTAGGCGACCATCCAGTGGTCATCTATAACAGGGATAAGTCATTCAAAAACTTGTTAGAAAGAAAAGTACCCACTAGTGGACGTGGCATGACGAGGAAGTGTGGTCGTTGTAATCAATGTTCCTACACTTAGAAAACAATGGTTTTGCTGTAAGGGGATATGGGAAAGTACATTTGTTGCAAAGGTTTAATTGTACTAGTAAGAGTTTGGTTTACATTGCTATCTGTCAGAATTGTCAAGTATTTTATATTGGAAAGACAATTAATAACTTTAATAAACGAATATATCAGCATTGTATGATATTAGAAGGTGCAATGTAAAAAATGCGTTATATAAGCATATTAAAGATGAGCCTGACCATTGCTTCAAGCTTACTGTCATTGAGCAGGTTAGACGAAAGGATAGAGGAGGTCTCCTTGAATTATTTCTAGAGTTCCGTGAATTGATGTGACAGCTCAAATGTAATGCCTCCTCTCCCCAGGTCTCAATGAAATGGTCTCTGTATCAAGTTACCTTAAGTTAAAAGCAGAATTTCATATTTAAACTAATAGTTATTCTATTTAATTATTTAGTGTATAATCATTAAGCAATAGACAGGGTTAGGATTAAGTGTAATCAATTGTTTTAATATTGTATTGTTATTCACCTTGCTGCTGTAATTTTAACTTTAGTTTGATTTAAATTAATATTCTTTATATTAATTGGATGAAATTTAGTTAATTGGGTTTAGTCACATGGTTTAAAAATATTTAATGTAAAGTAACTGGATGAATTTGGTATTCTGATGAAGTCAATAGCTTAACAGCTGACGAAAGCGCTTAATTAAAAGTATTTTTTTCTTACTGGAATCCATCTGTGTGCCGTATTGTTCATCTATTGTGGAGTTATCAGATTTTATCGTGTGTTTAGTTTACAATGGAGGTTTTTCCACCCATTCAACCTTTCTGAGTCAACAAAAGCAATAAATAAAGAAAGAAGAGCTAAAGACATCCAAGTTTAGTCAGCAGGGGGTCTTTGCTGCCTCCATATTGTCATAACCTTCATTAGTCAATATTACTGATTTACTGAGTGGTACACATACTTCCCAGTAAAACTTATGGTAAATTCTTATGGCTCATGGTCATTGACTAATACCCAGCAGCGGATTATCATTTGTCATATATAAGCATTATCAGTACTGCTATGGTACTTCCAGGAGACACTGGTAATAATGTAATTTCCATTGCATACCGTCTGGCAAATGATGGATGGAATCCCTTCTTCTTCACATACACCATTCTCTACCTATCCTGTCAGGAATAAGTATATGCTTTGTATTGCTCTGAGAAGTAGTGGCATACCTGCCACTATGTGGAATGCTTGCATAGTGATTCACTATTCTGTAGGTTCTGGAGAATGTAGTGTAGTTTCCAATATGCCATAAATGTAGCCGATAACTCTGTCCGGTTAACCTGGTGAGGATATCACAGTATGCAGTTTATCACCCAGAGGCCATGAGAATTCTATGGAGCACATTTCCATCCTCTGTGACAGATTGGACAGCCCCACATTTTCTGTTCTGTGAGATCTAAATATCACATGTCACATGTCACAGATGATGCTGGGCACAGTACTGTCTACCTTAAAACAATGAGCTCTGATTAGAATACTGGGTTCTGTGCAGTTTACCACTGTCAACAGCACGACAGACACAGTAGTAATTGTCAGTTGTACATGCTGTGTTTTCTTTGTGGCCCACAGACAGAATGTACAGTAAGTGCTAGATTCTTAGTTACCAGCTATCCCTGTGTCTGTTAAATTTTTTGGAGTACATCAGCTTCCATTCTCTATTACCATACTGCCATCTTCTGGTCAGCTACATCATCCATTCATTACACATGTGAGTAAAGTTCAGAATTTTTACATAACTATTCTGTGACTTTTCACTAAATTATACCAGTCTGACCAGATTTTATGCATCTTTATTTCTGTTTCTCAAGCAATCAAGTTAATAATCAGCTGCTTTTTCATATTTGAGCAAAACATTAATTTGAACATTCTTATACTATTTTGTTAACATTTTTTGTTCGACTTTGCCTTTACTACTTGCCAGTCACCATTCCCTTCCCAGTCAATCAGTGCACTATTTGGATCTATATTATATGTTCGAAGTTTGAAAACTTCAAACGTTAAATAATCGAATTTAAATGTTAGAAGTTTCAAACATTGAACATATAATAAAAAAAAAAAACAAACAGAACTTACCTGACTAGTGTAGGCAGGAGGCAAGCCCCCCTGCACCCCCCACACCACCCGCTCTTTAAATATACCAACTCCGAGACTGCACAGTAGTGCAGTAAAGGGAAAATTTCCCTTACTGCACTTTAGTGCAGTCTTGGAGTTGGTATATTTAAAGAGTGGGGGTTGTGGGGGGTGCAGGGGCCTTGCCTCCCTGCCTACAGCCATTAGTTTTGGATTTGTTTTTTTTTAATATATGTTCAAAGTTTTATAATTTTTAACATTTAAATTCGATATTTTAATGTTAGAAGTTATAACACTTTGAACATATGCTATAGACCCCACTATTTCCCCATCATAGGGGCAAGGATTGGCTGGGAGGGGATATTTCTGCATAGCCATTGGGTAGCCTTGGGATCTTTTTTATATTTGTTGTTGTTTTATGCTATGCCCTACTTACATGCACCCACCAGAAACAGCCTATGGCTGTCACATGCAGTGTGTATCAGTGCTGAACCACTCTTGACTTATGCAAAGGGGTGATGTTAGCAGAACTGTCTTACCCACGCATGAGGCACCACATGGTTGTTTCCCTGGTTTCAATCTGTGAAATTAAACTGCATGCATGTGCCACTGAATGCAGCCCCCGAAGGCTGGGCATGTCCTTCTCCCATGCATGTGCCATGAAGCACCTGAGCTGTTACTTGAAATCAGGTTATCTGGGACATAGTCAAGTCTTTATCCCTCTATGCTATTGGTGCAATCTTTATTATTTAACTCAATATTTTCATTACTGGCTCTACCGAATATAATAAAATGGAGAACAGATAAGTGTTCTGATAAAGGAAGTAATCCCTTACAGAACTGCATTTTCCAGAAATCTGCAAATCTCACTAAAAATACTTCTTATCAGTTATCTGAAGACCATGATAAAAAAGACAGTAGCTTCTGGAACAGCAAGGAAAGGTGGATCCCTAAAAATAATACTGGGTCTGCTGTTTATATCATATTGTATACAGAACATAAATATTTAGTAATGGTATCTTACTTTATGAAAAAAAACAGGAAAGATTAAATTAATTAAAACACACAACAGCAATACCTTTACCAGAATTGGACAGAAGAAATGAAGAAACAAAGAAAGAGAAAAAAAAGCACAGGTAGATGTGATGGAGAAGTATGTATTAGTAAGACTGATATTTGTCAACCTTTTTATTATTTAGTTAATTAGTTAATTTGTATTGTTTTTACAGGGCAAGACCGGAAGAACTGTGGAATCAGAAGCATCTGTTTACACTGTAAGGCATTTTGTATAACTATTCAGTATCATCTCTGCCTCTCTCTGTGTATTGAAGATGATTACTAATAACAAAGGCATGCTGTACCTGGGCTAGACTTGAGTAACTGGGACTACACCCTAGAGATCATTTAGTAAGCGAATCCCATCCAGTGCCAGACAGCAGACTGCTGATCCTAACTTTCACTGAGTTGGATTATTTAACCCAGGCTGTTACGAGTCAGAAGTTAAGTATTAAAGTGTCACTTTGATTCAGAGATAGCTGAAAAAATGTTTAGAAGGACCAAGCTCAGTCTCTCTTCCTAGCGATCCCATGGAGGTTATAGCTAAGTTTTGCAGTTTAATATTCATGAGAAAGGAGCATAAACATTTAACATCCCCATTTATCTCTCTGTGGTTAGATTGTTACACAAATCATTTGGAAATGCAAGGAAACGCAAATGAACTTCTGCTACATCTGTTTACTATATATGCAACAAGAGATAACATCAGAGTATACCAAAGATTAGGAATGTGTATTTGGCAGTAAAATTGACAGTATGATATGTAACATGCTTGGTGCATGTTATTTGTAAACAAGGAAGACAGGTTTTAAGTAAGATTTAAATTTTCTTTGTGTAAATTAGTGTTATCACCTGTCCCTCTTTGCAAGAGACAGTCAGTCCCTTTTGGGCAGTTGTAACCTGCAAAAAAACTAAAAAATGGCACATGTCCTGAGGTTACTTTGTATCTTAAGCACCTAAATGTTATATCAAATAGTATACAAAACTCAAAAGGTAAAAGAATAAACTTTTATTTGGGAAAAAAGTGAAGTTCTGTACTTTTCACTGGGCCTGAATATGTTTTACCCTGAAAAATCTCACATTTCTACAAAAAATGTCCAACTTTTAGCATTTGAAAAGCCGCAACCCTAGTGTAACTTAGTGTGGAAAATGGAGAGCAAAGAACACAATATAGTGAGTAGATTTAGAGCGAGTGCTAGAACAAGTTTTAAAAATAATAAAATGGAAGATAGGGTAGACTTATGTAGGGAAGTCAGATAAAGCTATGGGAAAATGTGAAAAGATTTTCCGAAACAGAGACCTACATTAATGTTCAGCTGAAAAAGAAGGTGTTTGATATAAGGTATGTAGCTTTGGGGGTAATGAGCTAGCTACAGTGAATTGTATGCGCTGTGATACATAAAACATATAGAGAACTTCTCTGGAGTAAAGACCTCATGGAGGTTAGATCATGTATCTCTGTGTATTATCTAATAAGCTTCCTGAGATTACCGTGTGTCACAGTGTAGGTAAGTGTACGGTATCTGCCATACCTTAGGAAGCATAATCTGGAGAAGTGAAGAAACATGTTTGCTTCTACGATGCTCTGTGTATGGAGCTACAGAAATATATGACTCAGAGGAAATGTGACTCATCTCCACCCTCCTGGATTCCTTTTATTGTGTGAAATTCAGCCAAATACTAGAAGTTTGAATGCAAAAATTTGATTTATTCCTTGCAAATGTATGAGCTGAAACATCTGAAAAGTTGAATGTACAACATTCCTACATGTTGCTAAGGAAGAAGCCACAAAAGCATTTAAATGTCTTACTTTTCTTGATAAGGATAAAGACAAAATAGCTGCACTTAGATGTAGATTCAGTAACTATTTCCTGCACAAAAGAATTTGCCATTTATTAGGTATTTCATACAAAGACTGATAAAGGCAATGTCTTTTTAAGTTTTGGGGTTTTTCCTTTTATTCAGACTTCATATTTATTTGGGGGCTGTAGCCATTATTCTTTTATTCTTTATTTTAATTAGTTCAATATGCCTTCATGTATTCTTCTGGTTGGCATAATGGTAAGGTGTTTATCTTGCAGATGCAAAGTGCAGGGTTTGATCCCACAAGGGTTAATTGCCTGGGCTTAAAAAATGGCCCTAAATGGCAGTTAGCTAGTACTAACTTGTGAACCTATAAATATGCTACTGAGATGAAAAATAGAGCCAGAGTCTGAAAAATTGATAAGCTATGTGATGTCTGGCAGTGCAGAGGTCAAGGTTATGAGCTGGAGTTACTGTGGTACAGGGTTTGATTCCCTCAGCCCTTGTTTGCCTACTGTGTGACTTTAAGCAATCTACTTAACCAAGCATTGCTCCTAGGTCACTCCTGAAAAGGGACTGTGGGTCTACAAGGTTAGTAAAGAGGTGTTACTATTATTCATTAATAAGAAATTAAATAATATATCATATAACAAATGATGGAACAAGGTGACTGCTTGTAAGAAAAATAGACATCACTCTATAAAAATATATGTGGATGTGCGCATAATAAAAGGAAATCAGTAGTGCACATATATGTATTTATTTATTTATAAGGTTGTTAACCAAAGTAATGAACTGATACATTGAGAACCAACTTCAGCCATATCACAGAAATTACTGTAGATTTATGAAAACACAGTTGAAAACAGGGTATATAGAACAAGTAGTATAGTATTAACTATTGGGAGAACATCTGTACAAAGCTAAAAACAAAGAAAACAATGAATGGTTTTCTATACACCGAGCTGCAAAATCTAAGTTGTAATTGCTGAAGTAAAATTGAATAATAAATGCAAGCATACAATGGGGCAAAGAGTAAGCTGAGTTTGTAGGATAAGTAATTGTTGGTTAAGTGTAAAACATTGAGGGTTTGGTTGAGGCATGTTGGTTATAGAGAGTTGTTAGGTGGGAAATTAAATGTGGAAGAAAAAAAGGGAAATCATAGTTGAACAAGGGGGTATGAGAAAATTAGTCATAGGTGTATTATATGCATAAGTTCATAGTTCAGTAGTAGGCTAACTGCCCTTGTGGGCAATTTTAAGCTTAGCCATTTACCCCATGACAGAATTAATGCCTGTACTTTGTGTCTGTAAGGTAAACACCTTAACCATTATGCCAACCTCACAACCTAAATGTATGGAGAACGCGAGCATCAAGCCCACTACCTGTCGCATACAAAGCAAGCACTCTACCATTTGAGTTAATTCCCCCCTAAAAATATATAGGCTTATGCTAGGCTAACTGTTCTAAGGGTCATTTGAAGCCTACTCAATAACTCTAGATCAGGATCAAACTCTGTATCTTGTCCCATGAGGCAAAGACTTTAACCTTTATGCCAAACCTTCACATGCAAGATAGGATTTGAAGTAACAAAGCAGATACACTGAGAGAAAGGAAATGTGAAATAACATGCAAGTTAAATAATGGGAAACTGAGAAATAAAAGCAGGCTGGGTTATAACAGTAATAACTCTAAAAGAGAAAGCCATACCTCCAAGGCAATGTACTATATCAAAGAAAGGATCATCATGGAAGCACTTATATTATTTTAATTAAGACTTCCAACATGTATGACTATAAGCATCGAGAACAGAGCTCATTGTAAATGGAGCCACTTATATTGAGCCAGAAGATATAGCAAACCTCCTAGCTGATAAATTCAGCTCTGACTTTACTCCTCTCTCTCCCACTCAACCTTTCTCAGGAAATATCATCAAATATAACTCCCCCTACTATCACTAGGGAACAGGACCTTAATGCTCTCTCTAACACCAAGAACACTGCATCAGTGGGCCCAGACAATATCCCAGGATGCCTTCTAAATAGCATTAGACATGATCTGTCAGGGCCTGTGGACTTACTATTTAACTGTAGCCTTCAAACAGGCTTTGTGCCTCATGAATGGAGAAAGGCAACAGTCATCCCTCTCCACAAAGGTGGGCCATTTACAGACCCTGAAAACTACCGACCCATAAGTCTCACTAGTCTTATATGTAAAACATGGAAAGAATTATCATGGAGATGATCAACAGAGATATAGTAAACCTCCAGACATTGGACTCAACCCAGTTTGGCTTTGTCAAGGGCAGATCATGTTTACTCAACCTGGTGGACTTCTTTGAGAAGGTCGCCAAAGCAATGGATGAGGGCAAAATCATTCACATGGCCTACCTTGACCTGGCCAAGGCATTTGACACAGTACCACACTTGGCATTGTTGACAAACTCAAGAGGTTATGTACAAACCCGTATGTTAACAGGTGGAAAGCCAAATGGCTCACATATATGACAAGGAGGTTAGACTTGGGGAGACCACCTCTACAAAGAGGCCAGTCACAAGTGGAGTCCCTCAGGGACCACTCCTTTTTGGCATGTACTTCTCAGAGGTCAAGGCTAGTGTCAGTGGTCTCTGGCTGACTAAATTTGTAGATGATTGCAAATTAGAAGCTGTCATTGAATCTTACACTCACATAAATGTTGTCCATGAGGGGCTGACACAGACAAACAACTGGTGGCAGAGCCATGGACTAAAACTAAATGCCAAGAAATGAATAATAGTATCCTTTGGGAAGACATCCATCCCTGGTAACTATCGTATTGACAACACACCCCTTAGAGTTGACCCAGTAGTCAGGGACTTGAGGACACACACATTAATCTAGCCTTTGATCATCACATATCTGCAGTGGTGAGGAAATCATTCTATGTTGCACAACATATAAACAAAGGTATGGCATGTAAGTCCAAGGAAGTCATTTTTCCACTGTATTCGGCATTCATCAGACCTATCATTGAGTACAATGCCCCCTTGGTATGTACCTAACCAGGCATATCCAACAATTGGAATGTCCACAGAGGTTCCTCACTAAAAAATATACAGGGCATAATTAATATGTCCTATGCAGACCACTTCAAGGCCCTATCTCTGTTTTCTGTCTCCTACTGGCTTTTGAGGGGAGATCTATGCCTGGCATACAGGGCATTGTCAGACCCTAATATGATGGACCACCTGCATGTCCACAAAACAAACAGCACCAGAATTACCTGTTCTAAAGACTGAAATCTTGCCTGTGATATAAATGGGACTAGATGGAGAAATAGGTGTGTATCCCAGAGATTACCCTGTCTATGGAACAGGCTCCCCATCCATGTGAAGCAGAGTTCCGCCCTAAACCAATTCAAATGCAACTTGAACAATTAGATGGGAACCCATAAATTCATCTCTGGTTTGGCACCTATGTCTCTGATGCAAACAGGTAACCTGTAAATTGTTCATCTCCCAGGCCCATGCTTACACTTATCGAGGGTATCAGAACATGTCACAGATTTGGGATGCATGGCTAGGCTTAAAAAGGCCCTGTGGTCATTAGCCTAGTAAACATCTATGGACCTATGAGAAGAGCATTGTCCAGTGCTTAATCAGTCTTGCAGAATATATACTGGAACTACATCTCTGCAGTATATGTAAATAAAAAAGTGTGATCAAAAGACTGTATATCGTTGAACAGAAATGTAAAGTGAACTGTAATTGGCACTGTGTAATTAAAAGGACTTGATACTGTGATGTCTGAAAATGCACTGGTGAAGCAAGACAGGAGTGCAGCTGAGGTTGTTGGAAAGAAGTGCCGATAACTAACAGAATGAGGAATTTATACTAAATACAGTTGCAACATGTTGTATCTTGTCAGAAAGTGTTTTTTAAAGCTCTAGGTCTAGAAAATACTATAAGGAGCACTATATCTATTCTGGACACCAAGTGGCACTATTAGGTCAGAAACTGCTGATGTAAACATTGGAAATTCAGACTCCTTTTTCTAACTAGATACATGTAAATTCTCCTAATATTTTAAGTCAAGTCACTTGTGAGAATCTAGGAACTATAAAAATAATTCCCAGTGTAAAATCAAGGACTATATGTGTAGAGAAGCAGCTGAACCATCACAGAGATATTTTAGCTACTGTGAAGAGCTCAAGTTGTGATACTTGCATGGTCATGCTGATTTATTTATCAGTTTAGGAAGTTTGCCTGGAAAATATCACATGCAATAAAGTGGTGCAATGCCAGTGACTTGTATCTCTTCTATTTTTCAACCTATTCATTTACTGGGTAACCCTATTGGACAAATTGCCCCTTTTGGGAGGTGGCTGTCTGGCTAAGTGACTTGTGTCATACAGCAGGCAAATGAAGATGAAAGGAATCAAGCCCTGTACATCTAGTTCATGGGTTCATAGGTTCATAGGTTCATACTAGGCTATCTGCCCAAGGGCATTTATAGGCCTAGCCCAGAGTTTTTTGTGGCTTTCGCCACCCCTTTAGTTGAAGAAAACTATGCCCATTATTTTGCTGTGCCTCTGTCAAGCAGTGACACTGAGGTAATCCCTGGGGTATATCTGCGATCTCCCATCCATTGGTCAAGATTTCTCTTGAACACGGCCAGCGAGGTGCTCTGCCTTACATGTACCGGGATTTTGTTCCACAGCATAGGGAGTCTCTGGGTGATGAATCTGTCCCTCCAGCACGTCCTATTAATAACCGTGTCAAGGTTTAAGTCTCCCGCCCTTGTAGTTCTGAGGGATCTAGATTTTCTGAGGTGAAGCATGTTCATCAAATCTGGGTTTGACATGACCTTGTATGTCAGGCACAGGTCACCTCTGTGCAGTGGCGACTGAATAGAGCTGGAGTTCTTTCAGTCGGGCAGCATAAGACATATTTTTGAGACCCTTTATCCTTTTGGTGAGGAACTTTTGGGGCCTTTCCAGCTGCTGCAGGTGTCGGGTCAGATACATCCCGAATGGGGCATTGTACTCAATCATTGGTCTGATGAGTGATGAGTACAGGGGGACAATGACCTCCCTTGATCTAGATGTGAATCCCTTCATGATCAGGTGGGCAATGTAGAAGGTCTTCCTAACTACTTTAGCAATGTGAGTGTCAAATGAAATGTTACTGTCAACCTGGGTCTCCAGATCCCTGATAACTTCTTCTGTGCTCAGTGGATTGCCACCTATATGGTAGCTAGGGGTAACCTTGTTTTTCCCGAAGGGTATGACTATGCATTTCTTGGCATTTAACTTTAGGCCATGGCTCTGGCACCAGTTATCCATTTCTGTGAGACCCTTCTGAAGGATATCTGTGTCAGATGTGTTTTCGACTATGGCGCCGAGTTTGCAGTTGTCTACAAACTTTGTCAGCCATAACCCTCCTGTGTTTGCTTGTACTTCAGAAAAGTAGATGCCGAACAAGTGTGGGCCCAGGACTGAGCCCTGTGGGACACCACTTGTGACAGGCTTTGAGTCTGACATGGCGCCAGCAACTCTGACCATGTGGGTTCTGTCACTTAGCCAGTTTGCAACCCATCTTGTGATGTATGGGTTTACATTTAAGGTGATGAGTTTTTCAATGATACCTGAGTGGGGTATTGTGTCGAAAGCCTTTGCCAGGTTGAGGTAGGCTGTATGGACTGCCTTTCCCTCATCAATGGCCTTGGTGACTGTTTTGAAAACGTCAACCAAGTTTAAAAGGCATGATCTGCCTTTGACAAAGCCAAACTGGGTTGGATCCAAAGTCTGCAAGTTCCCTATGTCTTTATTTATGAGTTCCATTATGATCGTCTCCATGGCTTTGCAGATCAGGCTTGTCAAGCTGATGATACGGTAATTTCCAGGGTCGGTGGAGGCACCGCCTTTGTGAAGTGGGACCACGGTTGCCGTGCGCCACTCCTTGGGTACGTATCCTGAGGTGAGGCTGAGATTAAACAGCTGTCCTAACTGCGGGTTTAATTCCTCATTGAGTTAAATGGAGCACACAGCCGGGGACACCATCGGTCCCATGGATGCTGTGTTTTCGCCTTAGAGAGCAGTTCTTACCTGGGCGTTAGAGATGTTTGGGGGCTACAGTCCTCTGGTATAGATAGCTCTCCTCTTGGGAGTTTGCACTGAACTTGTCAGCCAGTATATTGGCAATGTCTGTAGGTTCAGTAATTTTCACATCATTTTGAACTAATTCTGAGCATATCTGGGAGTTTCCTCCCAGGTTTCTATCATAGCTAAAGAAGGCCTTATGATTGTCTTTTGAGTCCTTAGCGATTTTTCTCTCAAAATTTGCCTTGGATGATTTTATGAGAGCTCTTAGTTTTTTACTTATAATGATCAAAGGTGTCTTACCTTTTAAGGATTTTGCTCTATCTTGTAGTACTGTAATTAACTCATTAACAGCTCAGAGATTTTAGTCTTCTGCTCTAATTACCAGACTCAGCTTTTCTTAATAGATTTCAAAAGTAAAGTTGAAAAGAAACTGCAGAGAATGAAAACCTTAGTTTAGTGGTAAAAGACAAGTTTCACATGTATAGTGATCCACAAGAACTCAGAAGATTAAATAAGTGCATAACCCACTGCCTACAGATGAAATGGCAGTCTTAAGAATGCTAAATGCTAGGTTTTTATAAGCACTAGATGTAAACCATGGATTTTGATAGATAATGCTATACAAGCAAATTTACAATTGTGGATATTACAGTGACTTTATGAAGATACAGATTTCTAAGACTGTCAGTATTTTGTCATATAGCAGGTACACTAAAGAGCTGCTACCCAAGCAATCAAAGAATTAGACTTTGTTGTAAATATAATACATTTTCTCTTATAGTGGGGTAAGACAAAAGAACAACAAGAAAAATAGTGATAAATCTGTTAGACTGAGATGGATTAATTCTAAGCTTAATAAGAGCAAATATAAAACTTGATTAAAAGGTATGAAGTACATATGTTTTATTATAACATCAGAGGAACCAAAACCTGATCCCGAAAATATCCAAGCACTTGTACAAATAGGATGGTTAAATGACAAATAGTCATTTCAGAGTTTTCTAAGCATGATGTAGCATCTCGCAAATGCCAGTAAGGAAGTTATTTTAGCAAGGTGCAGCCTGGAAATTGAGCTATGAGCAGGAGTGCACAGTAAACTGGTAACCGGTGATTCAGGGTTAAAACACTATGATGTGAATAAGCCAGCCAAAATGCTATACGAAATGGTGTCCTACAGTAGAAAAGATCAGTTGTGTGTTGTTTAAGGGCATTTACAAATGTGCAAAAGAGATATGCAAAGAAAGAAAGAGCATTATAAGCATTAGTGTATGGATATGAGAAAGTTAATGAAGATACTTATATGGTAAATATGCTTAGGTAGAAACAGTTAACAAGTATTTGAAAAACATATTATGAAAGTCCTTAGACAAGGCATCTCTGGGATTACAATGTAGAGAACTTAATCTTCAAAACTATGACTTGAACATGACATTCAGATCATGCCAGGGAATACCCACAGCAGATACACACATCAAGACATCATCACAACTAATTCACCAGTCACCACTTCTAAACCTGTTAATCACTTGCACTACTCAAATAAATGTCACCAGCCTTTACAGCTCCACTTCCCGACCCTTTTTTCCCTAAGCTTATACAATTAATTTGACATAGTCCACTGTTACTCACTCAGTAACTAAAATATTCAACCTTAAACTGAATCACTCTTTCCTTCCCTATCCTCAACATTTTTGCATTTAAATTAACACAGTTTCACACTCATTCACTTAGTCACCATAAATAATCTACCTAATCCTATAACAATGTCAGTCCTACACATTTCTCTTCTCAGCTTTCTAATTGTAGCTTTCTATCTTACCTGTTATCACAAAGAAAAAATCATAAGTATTTACTCTCCTATCATCCCCATCCCCAACATACCCAATACTTCTTATACCAACACCATTACACCTTTCCTCTTCAGTAGCTCTAACACAGAACGGTTCTCTTATAGATACATTCAGCCAACAACCTCTCCTCACTTACTCGAGAAATATACTAAACTTGCAACCAACTCATACACCTAATTTTGCATAAAATATCTCAGCTTATACTGTGTTGTCAGATCCTGCAGATAGACTAGTGGTGGACCGTAGCTGGGATAGCTACTGAAAGTTCAAAAAAATGACACTGGTATATGTAACTTGAGTTGTGTCACTGAAAAAACAGAACGAAAAAAAGATGAAAAACACTCCTTTTGAATCCACGGAAACCTCACTGCTTCGCCGAATTGGCAAGAAGTTGAACTAAAGTGTAACAAAGGACTGTTACACACTGATGTTTGGCAGTTCAAAAGTTAAGTAGGACTAAATCTGTTTATATCCCAGGCATATACATTCCTATAACTCTTCCAAATGATGCAAAGTAACTTGAATACAACTCACAACAGTCTGTGTGTTGAGACCACAAAAACCATAAAAAAGTACCTTTGAATGTTTGTAAAAGCTGATGAAATGTTGTAGAGCAAAGGCCTGGTTGCTCAGGAAGTCCTGACTATCCGTTTAGCTTGTAGTAGAGTAAACCCAATCCAATACTTTGTGGTTAGAAAAACACAAGAAGCTTCCCTTTGCAAACCCAATAGTTCCAGACTTGCAGGAAGCAAATGAGGCACTAGCACAATGGCTGTATAAACAAACTCTGAAGTTCCAAACTCATAGGAAGCAAAAAAGGCGCTGTTGACTGAAAATAAATCCTTTATTACAACGATAGCATTCCATAAGCACTAGTTGAGCGCTTTCATCTGCACCATCGCAGACTTCATCAGAACTAGTGCAAAACATTTAATTAACTCATTTAAATACAGTTTTTGGCGCCAAAATTTTGTTGCTCAATTTAAAGAAACAGTACTCCATTTGTAACATAACTAATGTTGAACCTATATAAAAAATATAAATCAAAATGATTTATGTATATACATACCAAAATTAGATACAAATGTATATATGATTGTAAATATTGATTTTAAAATCACTAAAAATAATTATTCGTATGGTATTGTGATTAAAATACTAAAACAGAAATTAAATTCACTATGTGTACTTACATTTCATCAAATATTGCAGCCAAAAATGTTATATATCAAGAATTAAAAATGGTTTTATACTTATAAAATCGTTAATACCTGGATTCCTAGTGGAATCTGTTAAAATCTGCCACTTGCTTTCTTTGCAGGCCAGTCTTGTTTTCCAATCCCCTCCAAAAGGAATTTCCTTCACCTCATCTATTATCATAAAGGAGAATGTGTGTCCCTCACCGTATTCCTTGATGTGTCTATATAGGGCATTTTTACTATCCATTTTCCTAATTTTGTAATAATGCTCATAAATACGTTTCTTTAACTCTCTTTCTGTTTTGCCTATATAATAGGCTGGACATTTTTTACACAGAGCCAGATATACTATGTGCTTGGTGCTGCAATTTCCACCTATGCTCCAAATTTTGCTGTGATTAATGTCATTCAAAACAATATCACTGTTGGTGTTTATATGTGTACATTGTTTGCATCTTCCGCACTTTCTGGTGAAAACCTTGTCTTTATTGTTGTTTCTACCTTTCCCTAACTTGGAATGTTCCAGTAATCGTTTTATGTTGGGACCCGTTTTGTATACTATCTTGGGTTCCTCACCCAAAATGTTTTTGTTGACATCTGATACTGTGATAATGTCCCAATATTTCTTTATAATGTCCTTAATCTTGGTACTGTGAGGAGTGTAGGTCAGAACACACACTCTTCCCATATTTGCTTTCTGCAGATTAGCATTAATCTCTTTGTCAAGACCTAGCAGTGGTTTATATTTTATTCCCCATTGGGATTTGACAAATTCAATGGTGTCACTAATCATGTTGCTAGGATATCCTCTCCTTTCAAATAAATCTGCTAACAGAACCATTTCTCCTTCCATGAATTCTCTAGTTGATGACATTCTAGCACATCTAATGCACTGTCCCTTCATAATATTTTTAAAAATGTGTGATGGATGTTCACTTCAAAAATAGATAATCATTAGAGAATGTGCTTTTTCTATGTATCTTAGATGTAAATCCTTCCTCATTGGAGCCTATGAATACATCCAAATATGAAATACCTGAGTTATTTGTTTCATAGGTAAATTTCAAAAAATTGGTAGTTTCGTTGATGTATTCAATAAATTGTGGTATTATCTCATTGGGTCCCTTCCACAGAATGAATATGTCGTCCAAAAATCTTACATAGAAGGTGATGTGGCTGGAGAATGCACAGTTGGTAATGAATTCATTCTCCCAATCAGACATAACCAAGTTTGCAAATATGGGGGCACAAGATGCCCCCATAGCAACTCCCTTGCTTTGTCTGAAAAATTCACCCTCGAAAGTAAGATAATTGTGATCCAACACTAGGCCCATCATATCCATGATTAAATTTATTTTGTCCCAGGTCAATGTGGAAAACTTTCTAAGACTCCTGGCAAATCTCTCTAGTCCCTCGTCCTTAGGAATACATGAAAATAAGTCACATACATCAATAGTGATGAATGTACATTGTTCTATCCATTTGTCAGGACTGAGTTTACTCAAGAAATCCCATGAGTCTTTGATGATGAATGGTACATGTGTATAAATATGTTTCGTCCATCTATCGATCGTTACTCCTATGTTATATGTTTTTGACTTTGAACCTGAGATGATGGGTCTGAAGGGTGGTTTGGTCAGAGACTTATGAATTTTCGGTATTCCTATTATGCAAGCCATCACTGGATGATCCACTTTTAGAAACCTATATACTTCTTCTGTGATGCGGTTATCAATTAAGTATTCTTCCAAAGCTATATCAATACTTCTAAAACCTTGGTTAATTTGGTTGATTGAAACCTGTTGGTAATTCCCAGAATGATGTAGAATATGGTGTATCTCAGTGATATAATCTCTTTGGGGATAAATGACTGCCCCTCCACCCTTGTCGGGTTTCATTATTCTTACGTCTTTTTTGTACATATATTCATTCAGTACCGCTCTTTCTTCTTTGGAGATGTTGTCCTTTGTTAATTCCTGTTTTTTCCGATATTCTCTTGTGATTTCTTGGTTGAGTAGATACAGTTCTTTACATATCATTTGTTCAAATACATTCACTTGTGAATTGTACTGAGGTATGAATGTACTTTTTCTTTTCAATTCAGTAGGTATATATGTGGCCTCATCATCCTTTCCTTTTTCAAATAATAGAGCCAGGTTAAGTCTACGACTATATAATTTGATTTCTTTGATATGATCTACAAGATTGAATTTCTGTGTAGGGATGAATTTGGTTCCTTTGCTTAAAAGGGAACATAATTCTTCATGAATAGGCACATCTGTGTAGTTGTATACGTTAAAGCCTTTATAGTGCGTGATACTAGGTTTTTCTTTTTCTAATTCTACTGTATCTACCGCCTGTATGTCTATTTTCACAGTTTCATAATGTCCATTATTTGAATTTCCATTGTTGGTGTTGAAGGAAGATGTATCCACGTCAATCTCTCTATATGGGGCTAAAATGGCGGGAGGAGAGACGGTAAAACCTCCAACTATCGTTCTAGACTGACAAATTCTGGATTTTACTTGTATTTTCTGCTGCTCTGATAATTTGTTTTTCCATAATTTTGATGGTGTCTTCCTCCCTGAAAATTTTCCTGTCTGTCCACCTGTCTTCTACCTCTTACATGTGTATATCCTTCATCTAATCTTTCTTTCCTATCTTGTGGCCAAACATATACCCTACAAGTTCTATATAGCTCCATATCACGCTCTAATTTTTTGTTTTTCCTTCGGAAAATATTTTCCGCTGTGGTTTCTGCCATTTGGAATTGTTTGTGGTATAAATCATACCACTGTTCAAAAGCAGGGTTACGCAAAATAAATTCATTAACATGCTCTACTTCATCAATGAGTACATTCAACTTGTCCTCGTAACACTTCAATAACAAATTCATATAACAAATGCCAAAATCATCAAACAAACTGTTGAAAGCTGAAATTGTAATCTCATTGTATTCTATGCCCATAGGTAGTTTGAAAAACCTAATCCCTTTAGGAACTACCTTCGAATTAATGCATTGCTTCAAATAAGCTTTATCAACTTTAATATTCTGTATTTGTATTAAAATGTTTCCCATTTTGTATATACTACTTTTGATGGATTCATTTTGATCATCATCCCCATATTTTTTGTTAATAACATTATCATGATGTTGAAACATATCATTAGAGTGTGATGAATCAAAAGCATAATCATTTTTGAGAAACTTGTTAAACGTGGAATAATTATTATCAACATGTTTTCCTTGTGTAACTCTCTTGTTTCTCACAGTATTATCATTGTGTAACAAGTTAGAATTACTAGGTATAGTACATTGAGTTTTAGTATTGGGTATACATGCCATAGCAGAATAGGTTTTTTTGGGGGGTGCATGTTTCGGCTTAGCCCCTCTATAGTCCATTTCAGCTCTGCTGTGAAAAAAGCTGAAATCGAAGGTAAAGTCCTTTTCAGGTATCGAAAGGTCATCAACGCCCCTTGGGTTCATGTCTATATTGCCCGTTCTGTGTGATGACCCTGTTTGATTTAAACACCCCTGTCCATTGGGTATTTCAACATTGGTATCCACTGTCAATATCAAGTCATTCTCGCTGTTATCCTGAATCCTGGGTATATCCTTGTGGGAAGATGTTCGTTCATGGTTTCCGTTAATATGTGTAGATTTAACAATCGGGTGACTAATTCCGTGAGCTTGCTGACATCTTGGTGTAATCTGGCTACTTCAGCCCTTAAAAGTAGAATTTCTTCACCATCCAATACAGCCGACGCCCCAACCACTGCTTCCGCCATCACTGTAAGACAACTAATAAAATTGTGCAAGAACAAACAACTGATAAAGTATAATCAGATCCTGCAGATAGACTAGTGGTGGACCGTAGCTGGGATAGCTACTGAAAGTTCAAAAAAATGACACTGGTATATGTAACTTGAGTTGTGTCACTGAAAAAACAGAACGAAAAAAAGATGAAAAACACTCCTTTTGAATCCACGGAAACCTCACTGCTTAGCGAATTGGCAAGTTGAACTAAAGTGTAACAAAGGACTGTTACACACTGATGTTTGGCAGTTCAAAAGTTAAGTAGGACTAAATCTGTTTATATCCCAGGCATATACATTCCTATAACTCTTCCAAATGATGCAAAGTAACTTGAATACAACTCACAACAGTCTGTGTGTTGAGACCACAATAACCATAAAAAAGTACCTTTGAATGTTTGTAAAAGCTGATGAAATGTTGTAGAGCAAAGGCCTGGTTGCTCAGGAAGTCCTGACTATCCGTTTGGCTTGTAGTAGAGTAAACCCAATCCAATACTTTGTGGTTAGAAAAACACAAGAAGCTTCCCTTTGCAAACCCAATAGTTCCAGACTTGCAGGAAGCAAATGAGGCACTAGCACAATGGCTGTATAAACAAACTCAGAAGTTCCAAACTCATAGGAAGCAAAAAAGGCGCTGTTGACTGAAAATAAATCCTTTATTACAACGATAGCATTCCATAAGCACTAGTTGAGCGCTTTCATCTGCACCATCGCAGACTTCATCAGAACTAGTGCAAAACATTTAATTAACTCATTTAAATACAGATTTATTTTCAGTCAACAGCGCCTTTTTTGCTTCCTATGAGTTTGGAACTTCAGAGTTTGTTTATACAGCCATTGTGCTAGTGCCTCATTTGCTTCCTGCAAGTCTGGAACTATTGGGTTTGCAAAGGGAAGCTTCTTGTGTTTTTCTAACCACAAAGTATTGGATTGGGTTTACTCTACTACAAGCTAAACGGATAGTCAGGACTTCCTGAGCAACCAGGCCTTTGCTCTACAACATTTCATCAGCTTTTACAAACATTCAAAGGTACTTTTTTATGGTTTTTGTGGTCTCAACACACAGACTGTTGTGAGTTGTATTCAAGTTACTTTGCATCATTTGGAAGAGTTATAGGAATGTATATGCCTGGGATATAAACAGATTTAGTCCTACTTAACTTTTGAACTGCCAAACATCAGTGTGTAACAGTCCTTTGTTACACTTTAGTTCAACTTCTTGCCAATTCGGCGAAGCAGTGAGGTTTCCGTGGATTCAAAAGGAGTGTTTTTCATCTTTTTTTCGTTCTGTTTTTTCAGTGACACAACTCAAGTTACATATACCAGTGTCATTTTTTTGAACTTTCAGTAGCTATCCCAGCTACGGTCCACCACTAGTCTATCTGCAGGATCTGATTATACTTTATCAGTTGTTTGTTCTTGCACAATTTTATACTGTGTTGTGACATTCAGCCTAACCCAGGCCCTATACACCCACAACAAGCTTCTCAATCACCCATTACAGCACATTCTCAAACCATCACTAGCCTACCTAGAAATGGCTCTGACGTTTTACTTATAAAGATGAATTTACAGAGCCTCTTCAATAAAATACATAACTTTCATGTATCCCTGTCCCTTTACTCTCCAGACATTGCTGTATTAACAGAAACATGGCTACAACCTCACAAAAAAGATACTGAAATACTTACCCTAGGCTATAATATCCTTAGACCTGACAGACTACCAAATGTGGGGGAGACAAAACTGTAATATTTAAAAATTCACTCAAACTGAAACCCCTAGAATTAAACCCCCCAGGCCTCAATAATACTGAAATATTAATTTCCCAGCTAGAAGTAAACTCCAAAAAACATATCACAATATCTGTCTACATCCCACCTAGTAACAACCCTTCCATTACTGAAAACCTTCTTTATTGGTCTTTGTCTACATTTAATAGGAAACAAAAATAATGAGAGATTTCAATTTAGACTGGTATACTTATTCTTCAGACAACCCCTCCAACTTTATTAACCTCTATGTTTTCACCCAAACAATACTGTCACCTACTAGGATAGACAAACACAGTAACAGACAAACAATTCTGGACTTGCTTCTAACCAATAAACTCTCACTGCCTTACCTCTCAGGCTGTCACCCTGACAGCCTTAGCAACCACCTTGCCACCTACATAGTAAGACATCAGCTATGTCCCCCCAAAAATGCCATTTACAAACAAGTTTTCAACAAAAACCTTCTCATCTATCTCTTTAAATTACTCCTATTACATTGTGACTGGTCCCCTTCTAAACATTTTTACTTAGATTCTGCTGTTCAGTGCTTCAACAAGAAGTTCCTCGACATATTAAACAGTCTAGCTTCCCTTAGACTGATCCAAGTTAAATCAAAACATGTTCTGTGACTAACTAAAGAAACCAAACAACTTTTCAAACAGAGAGACCTGGCCTAGTCACAGTAAAAGAAACTCCAGCTGTACTCAATTGCATAGTGATCTCTGCCTGACATACAAGGCCATGTCCAACCCAGAATTGATGGACATGCTCCACCTAAAAAAAACAAATCCCAGAGAGACACACATGCTCTAGAGATATAAACCTCATCACAACGATAAATAGGACATGCTGGAGGGATAGATTCCTATCCCAGAGACTCCCCATGCTTTGGAACAGGATTCCGATATACATCAGGCAGAGCCCCTCACTAACACTCTTCAAGAGAAACCTTGACGGGTGGATGCGAAGCAGAAAATTTACCCCAGGGATCACTGCACTGGCTCTGATGGACAGTGGCACAGGGAACTAATGGCTCTGCTGGACAGTGGTGTAGGGAACTGATGGCTCTGGTGGACAGAGGCACAGGGAACTAATGGCTCTGCTGGACAGAGGCACAGGGAACTAATCTAAGGGGGTGGCGAAAGCCAACACATTCAGGCTAGGCTTATAAATGCCCTTGGGCAGATAGCCTAGTACTTACATATGAACCTATGAACCTATCAGTACAACAAAAGCCAAGCCTCCCTTCTCAACTTCCAGGAACTAAGAAATATATCCAAAAAACTTATCAAGAATGATAAAAAACATACTATACTAACATTCAACAACAATGCCATAGCAATCCCAAAAAATTCTGGGGAGCTATAAAAAAACTTTTACAACCTGGTCTATCCTCAACTCCAACCATCACCACAACAAAAAATACAGATTGCATAGCTACCCAGTTTAACTCCCACTTCATAAACTCCATACTATCCCTACTAAAAAAAATAACAGTACTCCACTGTTTATTCATACAGCAGCAGAAACAAACTTCAACTCTTTTTCTATCAGGCCTGTCCAAACTAGCACCATAAAAAATACTAAGTAAACTAAAGCCTACAGCTCTTGCTGCAGATTCACATCCTACTGAGTATGTCAAGCTATCTTTTACCCCATTCCTCCCTTGATCATTCGATCTGTTACTGAGCAATATATCCCCAAGCTCTGGAAGATTGCTTATACCATCCCTCTGCACAAAGGTGGCACCGCAACAGATTTCTCAAACTACAGACCAATAACCATATTACCCCCTAGCCAAAGGTTTTGAAAAATGTATACACCAACAGCTCCTGGATTATCTAATAAGAAACAATCTCCTAACCAACATGGTTTATGATCTGGACACAGCACCACAACCACTTTATAAGCTTTGCTAACACAATAAACCAACTCAAAAATAAGGGGGTAATGGTTGCATTCATCTTCTTAGATATTTCTAAGGCAGTTGACACCATTGCCCAGCAGAAGCTCCTAAATTAATTTATATCCTTAAATCTAACACAACCAGCTCTCTGTTGGTTTCACAACTATCTGTCTAGTAGACAACAAGCAGTTAAATGGCAAAATGAACTGTCTACATTACTTCCCATCTCTATAGGTTTTCCAAAAGGTTCAATACTTAGACCACTACTCTTTATCAACTTTACAAAAAACTCTACACTGCTGCTCACCTAGCCACTATTTTTCAATGTCATGATGACTCCTCCCTCATCCGTGCTGCACCCTCCCTTCCAGATACAGGAAATAACCCCAAAATACTTCCTTGACATTGAATTCTGCCTCTCTGTCAACTCATACTCAGTCCAAATAAAACTAAATTAATGCACTTCACCAGTAACAAAACACAAAATCATACTCCCCCATCCGTCATATATTCTTCCAACAAAACCAAAATTAACTTGTCCCTCAAACCAAACTAGTTGGAATCACCATTGACAATTGGATGAAATTTAACAAACTGCACTGGTCATTAAAAAGCCCATGTAAAACTATTCTTACTCCACAGAATCAAGCCATTCCTAACCACCACCACCACCACCAGATAATCAGTTGCCAGAACCCATCTACTATCAACTCTTCTTTATGCCTCACCCATCTTCACTAACCTAAAAAAAAAAAAAACAGACTTAAGTTAACTAGAGGTCTGCTACAACAAAATCACCAGATTTGCAAAAGACTTCCCTTACAAATCTCACCACTGGACAGCCCTTTATAAACTCAAGTGGCTTGAACTACCCAATCTCTTATCTTACAATCAACTAACTACTACCCCTACCATCATATATCATCCTGATAAATGCCCAGCACTCCAAAACCTGGTACAACCACACTCTAATAATAGAAACCTAAGATCATCTGACAAATTCCAATTAAAACTCACTAAATCCAGCAATAGCTATGGAGATTCTCTATTCTCCAACCAAATATCCAGAACCTGGAACTCCATCCCTCAGCACATACTAACTACCACTAACTCATCCAAGCTTAAACAACTTTTCATGGCACACTTAACCAACAACTGGCTGTGCTCCTGCACATAGGTTCATAGGTAGGTACTAGGCTATTGGCCTTAGGACCTATATAAGCTTAGCCAAAAAGGTACCCTAGCTTTCGCCACCCAAGAAAATTATTTTCCTGTGCCCCTTTCGAGCAGAGCTAGAGAGGTGGACCACAGAGTGAATTTCCTATTTCCCATCCAATCATCAAGATTTTTCTTGAAGAGTGCCGATGAGGAGCTTTGTTTGATATATATAGGTAGTCTGTTCCAGAGTATGGGAAGTCTCTGGGACAGGAATCTATCCTTCCAGCATGTTCTGTTTATTGTGGTGACAAGGTTTAGGTCCCTAGAGCATGTAGCTTGGAGGGATTGGTATTTCTTTAAGTGGAGCATGTCCAATAGCTTTGGGTTTGACATAGCTTTGTATGTTAGGCAGAGATTACCTCTGAGTAGGCGATATGCGAGAGAGTAAAGCTGGAGATTTTTGAGACGGTCTGCATAGGGCATCAGTTTGAGGCCCATAATCCTCTTTGTGAGGGATTTCTGTGGCCTTTCCAGTTGTAGATGTCTTGTGAGGTACATACCAAAAGGGGCGTTGTACTCTATAATGGGTCTAATGAGTGATGAATAGAGGGGAACAATGACCTCTTTTTCCTGGATGAGAAACCTTTTGTGATGAGGTGTGCCATGTAGAAGGATTTCCTGACTACTGTGGCAATGTGATTATCAAAGGAGAGAGTACTGTCCATCTGTGTCCCAAGGTCTCTTATCACACTTTCAGTGTTAAGTAGAATACCACCTATGTGGTAGCTCATGGGTGCAGAGTTTTTACCAAAGGGGATAACAATGCACTTTTTGGTATTGAGCTTGAAGCCATGACTTTGACACCAGGCATCTGTCTCCAAGAGGCCCTTTTGTAGGATGTCCACATCATTAGGAGTTTCAATTATGGCTCCTAGTTTGCAGTCATCTGCGAACTTCATTAGTCAAAGACCTTCTGTGTTAGCCTGTACTTCAGAAAAGTATATACCAAACAGGAGAGGACCCAGGACTGAACCCTGTGGTACTCCACGTGTTACTGGTCTGAAGTCGGATTTGGAGTCTGCTACTTTCACAGTGTGGGTTCTGTCAGTGAGCCAGTTGGTAACCCATCTTGTGACATAGGGATTTATACCTAATTTAGTGAGTTTATCTATAATTCCAGAGTGGAGGATGGTGTCAAAAGCCTTGGTGAGATCTAGGTAGGCTGTGTGCAACCTTACCCTTTTCTACACTTTTGGTGACTGCTTCAAAGAAGTCTATCAGGTTTAGGAGGCATGATCTGCCTTTTACAAACCTAAACTGGATGGGGTCCAGAGTTTGGAGATTACCAATGTCTTTGTTTATAAGATCCACCATGATATGTTCCATGGCCTTGCAGACCAGGCTCGTTAGGCTAATGGGGTGGTAGTTCCCGGGGTCCGTGGTGGCTACCCCTTTGTGGAGTGGGATAACCGTCACTGTGCACCATTCAGTGGGCACAAAGCCTGAGGTGAGGATATGATTAAACATGGTGCTTAAGTGGGGTGCCAGTTCATTCTGCAGTTCATGTAGAACACAGCCTGGGATGTTGTCAGGTCCCATGGATGCTGTGTTCTTGGCTTTGGAGAGTGTGTTTTTTACCTGTGTATCCATGATTACAGGAACTTTTGCATTCTTCCGGAATAGAGATGGGCCCTTTAAGGGGTGAGAGGGGATTAAAGTTAGCACTGAACCTATCTGCCAGGATGTTGGCAATATCAGTTGGTTCTGTATATTTAGTGCCATTATGCTGTAACTCAGAGCAGATCTGAATGTTACCATTGAGATTCTTGACATAGCTATGGAATGCTTTGTGGTTGTCTTTAGAATCAGTGGCGATTTTGTTTTCGTAACTAGCTTTGGAGGATTTTATGAGGGATCTCAGCTTCTTACTGAGGCTGACCAGGGAGTTCCTCCGATCATGGGATTTTATTCTTTTTTGCAACAGTTTCTTTCTTCTGTTGTAGAGTTTGTTTATGGCAGGGGACCACCAGATTTGCTTCCTTTTTTTTGGAGGATAGCATCTTGGTTCTGTTAGGGATAGCACGATCCATACACTCGTGTAAGTGCTTATAAAGTGCATTTGTGGAGGATTCAGCAAGTCGTACCTCTATTGTCCATCTGCATGGGTGTCGTGAAGTTTGCCACTTCTGTCTTAAGACGCATGAAGTTGGCTTTGGAGAAATTTTTTACGGTGGTTTCCCTAATGGGTGGTGGGAGCAGGATGTGGATAGCTAGGGTGATTAGCTTGTGGTCGGATCTGACCAATGAGGAACTGACCTCTGGTGTGGAAAACCGGTCACCCATGTTGGTAATGACCAGGTCTAGGATATTGCTGCCCCTGGTGGGGGTGTGGATAAGTTGATCCAAGACATTAGAATTTATGAATTCCAGAAAACGTTGAGCAAAAGAGTTGGTACATTAGTAGTTTTCCCAGTTAATCTTGGGGCAGTTAAAATCAGCCATTATTAGGGTGTTGGGCTGCACCCTAATATTTTCCAGTGTATCAAGAAATGAGGAGTGGGACTTCTGGGGCATGGTGAGGGATCTGTAGCAAGTTACAATTTGGATTGCGGTCTTGCCCAGAGTTATTTGCACTTGGATAATATCCAGGGAGATCCTACATCTCAGTTTTCTAGCTCTCTTATATCACATCTGTTTTTATACCTCTCTGTATTCAAATCTGTCCCTCAAGTCTGTCACTCCCCCACTCCCACTCCAATTGTTTGAAATGCATGCTAATGGGCATTCCAATTAATGGTATGGAATTTTATCCGATGAATGAATTTATATGTAATACAGAAAGTGTCATTTATGTCTTACGATATTCCTGTAAACTGTTTTATGTAGGAGAAAGCCAAAGAATGTTTAAAATCAGGTTTCAGGAATATGTAAGACATTTAAAAAATGTAAGGGTGGAAAGTCCATTAGCATGCATTTCAAACGATTTCATAATAGTGACCCAATTGGACTAAGAGATTGTATTTTAGAACAAATATTAGTAGAGGTAGGGGAACATGTAGAACTTTATTTTATTTTTATTTTTATTTTATTTTATTTTATTTTATTTTACATTTGTTTACCGGGCTAGTCCAACTGGATAAATGTCCATTTTCAGTGGAGGCCCGGGGAGAAAAGCTCCACTACAAACTACTAAACAATGTCAAGATATACATAATCTACAAAAATACAGAGAAAAAACATATGTAATAACTTTTAAACACGTTGTATTAACTTTTGAGTAAAATCAAAAACCTTGGATGGAGAAGAGAAAGAAAGGATAAGAATATTAAATACTTCAATAGAGTATGGAGAAGAGAAGAAAGAGAATGGGTGTTAAGGAGTTGGATAATGATGCAAAAAAGAGAGAGCTAACCTGCGTTATGACAAGAGCATAGCCAATGCATATTTAGGAAGGATTTTAGTTTAGTTTGAAATTGGGAGAGTGATGTTAGGGATGTAAGTTCCTGTGGTAACTTGTTCCATATTTTGCCAACTGAGTTGGAAAATGTGGAGTCACCTGCTGAGTTTTTGGATCGGGATGTTTGGACCAGTATTTTGTTGGTGGAGCGTAGATGCCTCAGATTGTTATAGGGTGTTATGAGGGTGGAGAGTATTGGGGTGTTTTCAGGGTGATGTAGGGCATTATGTGCAATAGTGAGTTGATAGTATTGTATGAGGTGTGGTAGTTCCATCCAGCCAAGCTTTTTGAGATTTAAACAATGATGAGTTCTATATGGAGAGGCAGTTGCAAATCTGGCAATATTATTATATGAAGAGGTAAGTTTGCTAAGATTATGTTTAGAGAGATTTGTGTATATGGAGGAAGCATATAAAAGGGTTGAGATTAAGTGAGTTCTGGCTATGGTAGTTTTGGCTTCAGGAGTAAGAAAAGATTTGATTCTATAGAGATCCTAGTTTTCTGTTGGTCGATTTTATTGTAAGATTAATATGATTGTCAAATTTTAATTGGTTGTCAATAGTGATACCCAAGAGTTTTGTTGTTTGGTCAGGAGAGATAATGGTTCCATTGTCAGATATTAGGGTAAAATGGATAGAGGTAGACAAATGGGTGGGTGAAAAAAGCAAGAGTTTGGTTTTCTTAGGGTTAAGGAGAAGGCAATGATTAGAGAACCATTGTTCTATAGTTGAGAAGGTTTTTTGTGTAAGAGAGTGAAGTTCTGACTGTGTAGAGGCTGCACAAATGATGGTAGTATCATCTGCATATTGAATACAAGTTGATTGTGGAGTAGCTAGATAAAGTTCATTAATGAAAATGGAAAATAAGAGTGGGCCTAAAATAGAGCCCTGAGGGACTCCTATAGTGGTGGGGAGGAGATCAGAGAGTTGGTTGTCCCATAGAACGGCTTGTTTGCGGTTGTCTAGGTAAGATGTGAACCAGCATAAGGCAAGATTATCTAGAGAAAAAGATTTTAAACGATGGAGAAGAAGCTGGTGATTTACCATGTCAAAGGCTTTGGACAGGTCTGAAGAATGCTGAAGAAGGAGTATTATTGTTACGGTTTTGTTAATTGAGTCAATGAAGGATAGTAAGGCTGTACTAGTACTATGGTATGGTCGAAACCCATGTTGGCAATTAGCCAGGAGTTTGTGGTCTAGTAGGTGATTTAGTAACTGTTTGTGGACACACTTCTCCATTATTTTTCCAAGTGGAGATAGTAGTGCAATTGGGCGGTAGTTAGAATACTCAGTAGAGTCACCTCCTTTAAAAAGAGGGATAATATAAGAGATTTTCCAGACTGATGGAATTGTACTTTCTTTTATTGTCCTATTAATGAGTATAGAGATGGGGTATGCTAAGGCTTTTGCACCTAGTTGGAGGTATTCAGCTGGTAATTGGTCAGCAGAGGGGTTGTAGGTTTTAGTTTATAAAGTAAGGACAGTATTTGAGAGGTAGGTATGGGTTGAAGGTGAAATGGGGGGGGGAATAGAGCTAGGTGTAAATAGTTTGGAGGTATCAGGATTTTGTTGATTAGCTAGGTTTAGTATGGCTGAAGTGAAGAAAGTGTTGAATGCATTGGCTGTTTGTAAGGGGGAGTTGGGGTCAGAGCCAGAAGGGTTTGGTGTGGCAACTTTACCCGGGGATAATAGTTTATTGATAGAGGACCAAAATTTATGTGGTTGGTGGGGTGAAGATTGCTGAAGCTGGGTATAAAAATTCTTTTTATCTTGTATGATGGCTTTCTTTGTCATATTTCTCTGTTGTCTAAAAGTGACATTATCAGTTAGGCTTTTTGTAGTTCGCCATTTAGCCCAGACCTTGTTCCTATTTAAGATAAGTTTCTTAGTGTTATTTGAGAGCCATTGGGCTGTTTTAGATTTGAGCGCATTGGGGCATGGTGTTCCAGGATAGTGAGAAAAGTATTATTAAAGTGACTAACTGCTTCGCCAATTGGGAGAGATTTAAGAGGTGTCCAGTTTACTTGCATGAGTTCATTTTGAAACTGGTTGAGGTCAAAGTATTTCTTACTACGGAATGATCTGACTTGAATAGGGACAGTAGTGTTGTTTTTTTGCCTAATAATATAAGTGAGGGAGTGATCACTGAGGTCATCTGGGAGAGTCCCTGTTGTATATTTTTGCTGAGGACTATTTGTTAAAATCCAGTCAAGTATACTTTCTTTGTTATTAAGTTTATTTATTCTAGTTGGGAGGTTGATTATTTGAGAGAAACCATGCAGGTTGATAAGGGATTCATCTTAACTTAAAGAGAAATTGCTATATAATGAAACTGTGTTTATACTGAAATATAATACATTGGCATCAATGGGGTTAAGTAATGAGTGCAATTGGAAATATGTGATTAATTGTTTTTTGATGCTTGTTTGTATATGTGTATATAAAGAGGGGCAACATGTGTTTTCACTCTTTTAAGGCTTTTTGAGCTGAGGCGCTAGAGTTAAATAGATGTTTTTCTGACTTCTCTTCTGTTTTTTTTGGGCAAACAGAAAATAAGCTTATTGGGTTAGCAAGTGAAGAAGAAGAGGATGACTTACAAACAGGGGAGGAACAAGAACAGAAAGTAGTGATATCTACATAAGGGAGGGTGAGACGGAGAAAAAGAAAAATAAGAATGAGAGGAAAAAAGATTAAGAAAGGAAAGTGTTGATTTAGGTATTACTGGACTAAATGTGAACCATATAATAGTATAAGAAATGAAGTGAGAGGTTTAATGGTTGTTAAAAGGTGTGAAAAGAAAAAGATGAATGTGTTCTAGGATACGTGTATTAATAAGAGATTACAAAGTAAAAATATTAGTTGTATTAATTCTGAAACCAGAAAGGGTGATGATATGTGACTTCAGGAAAATGGAAATTGTGTGAGGCTAATAGTAATATATGTGTATACAAACATGCAGGAAAGAAATAAAAATATTTAAATAATTAAAATGTGGGATACCAAACATGTCAGTAGTAATATTGTGGACTTTAACTGCAAGGTAAGAAAAGAAAAAGGAGAAATAGCACAACTTGTAAAGGTGATAAAAGAAGTGATGCGATGTTTTGCTTATTTTAATCTTTTCCCTTTCTTTCAGTACTTGTCAGAAAAAAAATAAAGAATTAAAAAAAACTTGATAATAAACAGGTCAGTAGTAATTTTGGAGACTTTAACTGCAAGGTAAGGAAAAAAAGGAAAAAAGGACAATGTGTGAAGGTGATAAGAAGTGATGGGATACTTTTCCCTTTTTTCAGTTCATTTTTCAGCCTCCTTTTTCGTTGTCTTCCTTTCCCAATAAAACCTTCCACCTTTTTTTCCCTGACAGAGAGCTGGCATCTACCTTGTCTCTTTCCTCTGTTTGTAATACCTCAAACCTGTTTTGTAACTACATGTGTTTCTTTTTCATCTCTTAGTTTCTAGACTTAATTTAGTGTATCTTTTTCAATATTTCTATCTAGTAGTTCCTCGCCCCTCTCCCAAGATTTCATTATTATCTTCCACCAGTTCTCGATCAATAACTTTTTCTTCCCCCTTATTTTCATTATTTTCTCTCTTTTCATTAATTAGTGGACAGTCAAGACAGAAATGTTATTCACTTCCACATTTCCTACAACATGCTTTACATTTTTTCCAGGAATGCCCAAACTTCCCACACTGTCCACACCTTCTTTTTAAACAATCCTTGATTAAATGTGATAATTCCCCACAGAAAAAAAAATCTTTTCAGCTGAGCCCAGAACTTAACATTCCCTTTTTTCTCATTTATTATTATCATTGCATAAGGTATATGCTGCAGTTTATTTCTGTTTTTAAAGTTAAGTAAACTTCCCATCCCCCAGTCCATACTTTTCTGTCATCCACATTTTAATATCATGCACATCTTGACATAAGCTTAAAAAAGCATCTTAACTCATTTTTGTCTGTCTCAGTTGTTCTAAGTAGTAGCAACATTTTTCTTTGTGATTGCACATTTAAATTTTAATAAACATAGACCTTCCAATGAGATATATTACTTTTCTTTCATATTCATTAACAAATTATTCTTCTAGTGCAAATGCCTCAGAAGTTATTTCACAGAAAGGTTCAGCTCCTGTGTGTATTAATTCCCTAATATCAGACAAAAGAATCCTAGGGGTATAACAGTGCTGTGTACAACAAATTACCTGTTGTTTGCTGTTCACCCTTTGTTTTCACCCTGATCACAGGCCCTTTTTTCCAGCTCTTGACATCTCCAGTCTGTCTCCACTGCATCTGCATATCCTTTTCTTTTTGCAGTCTTTTACTGGTACCTACTACTGTTGTTGCATTTTTCCTCTGGTAACATTGCTCTCACTTTCTGTCTTTTACCACTGTCTCCTCCATCTTCCTGCAGTCCATCACAGAACACATCCTTAAAACCAGTTACTCCACTAGCCAGATGTGCCCTACTCCAGTCATAACATTGTTTACAGAATCCTTCTTCCTTTCTGTTGTCTCCTCATTGACAAATATTTTGCCCATCACCACACTCCACCACATGGGCTCCATTTCCTCTGGTTCTCCTTCACAAATCATTTTTGTAAGAGTCAACCAGACCGCCTAATGCCAGGATATTCACCACCAAAGCATCTTTTCCCTTCTGAAATACATTTCCATTCTCTCCTTCATCTTATCTCCATTCACAGTCTGCATCTTAGGTTCAGTAATCACTGGTGGCAACCCTCTGTCAACACCAAGTGACCACCTCACAAAGAATCCTCCAAAGAGGCTTTATTTATATATGCATCTTAATATAGCTCACCAATACATTCAATTTACATTTCTACAATAAAGACAACATTTACAGTCATCATCATCAACCCCCTTTTTCCCATTTTCTACATGGGGTTGGGGTATTGTGTTAACTGTCTCCATCTCTCTTGATTCAATGCCACATTCTTGCCTTCCTCAACACTCATGCCTGACTGTCACAGACCTTCTCTCACACAGTCCAGCCACCTCTTTGCCAGACACCCTTTTACCTTCTTCCTTTCTGTCCCAAATCTTCTTCACTAGATTGTCTCTTGCTTCTCTGTGCATGTGTCTGAATCACAGTAATCTGTTCTCTTTGATCTTTGCTGCAATTGGAGCTACTTTGGATTTTGCTCTTATGTCCTCATTTCTTCATCTGTCCCACAGTGTGCATCCTACCACCTGTCTCAGGCACTTCATCTCCATCACCTCTAGCTTCCTCATCTGCTCTGTCTTTACTCACCAGGTTTCTGTACCACACAATAGTACTGGTTGCAACACTGTTTTGTACACCTTACTTTTCAGCTTCTTTGGCATTCCTCTGTCATTCACTCCATCTGAGACTTTATGCGATTTGGCTGATTATAACTTTGACCACTTCATTCAGACTTCCCTACTCCTCAGCCACCCATCCCTGGTACTTAAGTTTTTAACCTGTTCCACCATCTTCCCTTCTATCTAAATTCTCAGCTTCTTATGATTTCCCTAATTTGCTGTCATTACCACTGCCTTATCTGTGCTTAGTTTCATCCCACATGCCTTCAGTTTTGCATTCCATTCCCTTATCCTTTGCTGACTCTGTCTGTGATATCACATCATCTGCTTATGGCAACTTTATTGATCTGTCCCCTTTGACCTGTTTGGTAATGTAGTGGAGCCTGGAATCTGAAAAAAACATTTTCAGTCTTTGTTTTCAGATACAAATGAACAAGAAAACACAACTCACACTTTTTTATTGCACATTACTTGTCTTTCCCTTTAATCAAACTCTGAGTGATGCAAAGAAAGAAAATATTTCATGTTACTCTTATGATTACAGGGTCTGCAATATTTTATATCTTCAGTTTCACAACCGTTAAAATCCTTAATTCAGCCCCATAATTTTCTCCACAGCCATCTTTTTATTTCAAGCAACACACCTTCATCATTCTGTTTTATTGTACAGGCATTTGTTGCATTACCTTTTCAATGGCACCCATACTATTACCATCAATATCCTCTCCTAGCTGTCAACTTTACATTTATTTTGTTATTCATATTTCCCGAACAATATTATATCCATGTTTATAATTCAAAAACCTTTTGACTTATACTCATTTTGAATTTTTTTAACATATTTTATTTATTGATTGATTTATCTTTGTTGACCAGGAAAGTTTGACTGGGATAGATAACCTTTTTCAGTGGAGGTCCGGGGAGAAAAGCTCCTGTATTTACATACATATACAATATACTATATATTTTTATTTTCCACATTCTGTGCATTATTTTCATCTTGGTAACAAATACATTTTTGCATACATAATTAATTCTAACAGATGATTAATACTAACCTTGCACCATACAACTTGTGACTATGAAAAGAAAATAAGAGAGAGGCAATGCATTTGTATGAGGTTGTAGCAAACAAAAATACAAAGAAGAAACAAGGGAAGACAAAGATTGGCATTTGGGTTAAAATTAGTAAGTAGTGGTACAATGAGGGAGAACAAGGATTAAGTAATCATAGGTAGTTAAGAAATATAATCTGTTAAATGTTTACTGTAGTAGAGAGAAGGGAAAGTGTAATAATCAACATATGAGACTTTAGTACAAAGTAGCCATCATTTTGTCAGAGGTATTGCACCTTGTATTTTCTTTATGATTGGAAATTATCCAGGTTCAGGGCATGAGTAGTGCCTTTTACAAAAGTCTTCTTTCTTTTTACAATCCAAAATTTAAAATTTTTTCTGCTGTTTCTTCTTCATTGCAATCTTTACATTGTCTCTCCTCTTCTGCCTTATATTTCGGTAAACATTTTACAGGTGACCTATCTAATAATCTCCAAAATAAATATCCAGCCTCATACAATCTTCATATCCTTCCCTTCTATTTTTATTGTTATTTTTCTAATCTCATACTAATGATCTTTGCATTGATATATTAAATAATATGTTTCCATTATGTTACACCATTCCTTTCTTTTAACTTCATCAGTATTAATTTATCATAACTTCGTCTTTTGATCATGTTCCTATTTTCTATCATCTCTTTGTTTTTAACTTGTTTTATTTCTCTGTTTATTTTTCCATTGTTCTACATTTCATAAATAGTATTTTCCCTATCAAGCTACTTTCCTTCTCCTTCATATGTTTAATACCAAAATGTAAACAAATGCCAGATATACAACAGGATTTTTAAAATTCAAACCTCCTTATTTTTTTTTATTATATACAATCTAACTAGAATGAATCTTGATCCCCAAATAAAACTGAAAAAAATCTGTAACAATTATTTTTCCATGTTTCCAGGAAATATATATACTGCCCAAATATCGCAATTTTGTCAGTATATGGGTCTGATGAAGTCCATTTGTTTGGACGAAAACGCATGAGAGTACCTGTGGATTGAAAAGCGTTAATGTGTATGTCCGATTTGTATCATTAAATTTTCGAAAGAAGCATTGAGAGTTCTTTCTGGCTGATTGCACTCCTTTACAGTTTTATTATTTTACATGGTAACCATTTGAAATGTTGGGAACCCCTGTTGCTCATTTGGTCCGGATAAAACATTTATGGGTTCAGTTCAAGCAGCTTTATTACACACAAACACATCAGAAATGAGGCTTTGTAAATTAAACTTAAATAAACTTATAAACAAACTGACTAACACACTCATACATGTTAACATTCTGGCTGTTCTCTCAAAATGGCACTGCTGCCTGCACATGCTTAGTATTTATATGCAAGCGCTACATCTGAAAATGCTTCTTAAAGGTACATACACACAACTTTGATCTACATCTTCCTTCTTTGAGAAATGATCCATACATGAAATGACAGTATTCAATGACATGCAATTTACAGAAATGATCTTTCAACATTTAGTTGTACAAAACTAATTCTTTGGCATGAAATTATACAAAATCAGACACATATCAAACAATCATGTCCAGGTTACTATGATCGTGTAACATAAAAGTCAGAATTGGATCTATCTACGGGGACTGTCTTCAAGAAATGTTCAACTTTGTGGACAACTGGGACCTCATTAGGAATGGGAATGGATACTGAGACATGTTCTTAGGTACAAATATTGTCAGGGTTGCTCTCAGATCTAGAGTCTGTATCACAAGTATGATGCTGCAATATTATGTCTGATACAGGAAGAAGATGTATATGGTTTCTCCTGTACTCCATACCCTCAGAATCCACTATGTAGGATCTTGGCTTGATACATATATCTCTTACTTGATCAATTCAATCAAAGCCTTTCGCAGTTTGCATCTTCACTGTCTCTCCTTCTTTTAATGGACAAAAATAAATCTGCTCATTTTATCATAGCTGGACTTCTGAGAAGAACGCTTCTTAAAAAGTTGGGCTTTGATTGCTTTGTTGTTTTTAGCATTAGGCACCAACAAACTAGAAATGGTAGGCAAGGTTGCTCTGGTTTGTCTAGATCGAAGTCACTGAGGAGGTGAGCCAAGTGGATTGTCACAGGGTATATTTCTGAGATTAAGCAAATTCAAGAAGATATCATTATTATCATGCTTTGACCTCTCTAGTAATTGCTTTGCACTCTGTACTGCATGTTCAGCAAGGCCGTTTGACTGTGGATATTCATGACTGCTAGTAACATGGATAAAGTCCCACTCTTTAGCAAATCTCTGAAACAATTGACTGGTAAACTGTGAACCATGGTCAGAAATAACTCTGTGTGGACTACCATGGACTGAGAACTGATGTTTCATTCTTAGTAATAATAGCAGTGGATGTTAGGTTAGGTAGTAAATCAATCTCTAACCAGTTCAAATAAGAGTCTACCAACACTAAGTAATGTTGACTGTTCCACTCAAATATGTCAGTTGCTACTGTTGACCAAGGTAGTTCAGGAATTTGGCTTAGCTGAAGTGGTTCTTTTTTGTTATGGTCTGATGAAGCTTATGACAATGCGCTAACCATTGTACGAATAAATACTATCTTTTTTGAACTACTAGTATCTGCTTGGTCTGTCTGAGAGCCCTGGAATCTATGTGTGCATACCAAGAAAATGCTGTAAGGCTTGGACATTGTCTGTAGCTGACATCTGAAGAATGGCTGCTTCTTTAAAAGGATCTGGTCATAATCCTTTACCAGTAAATAAATGACCCACATAAGTAACTTCTGGGCATCTGAATTTGTACTTCAGAGGATTTAGCTTTAAGTTCACTTCACACACTCTGTCCAGAACTTTCCTGAGGTGTCTGTCATACTCTGCTTCACCATTACCGCCAACCAGTAAATCATTACCTATTATTGCACATGGGTAGCCTAAAAAAATTGCTCCACTGCATGCTGAAAGACTTCACTGGCCAAATTTATTCCAAAAGTCATCCTGAGGAATCTGTATCTACTAAATGAGATACTGAATGTAGTCAGTAGTGAAGATTTGCAAGCAAGCATTTCTTGCCAAAATTAACTCTTTGCATCTATGACAGAAAAAACAGTGGCATTTGTCATGAAGGCAGCAAGCTCCTCGACTGGACGCATAGGATGATGAGGTCTCTTTAATGGCTTGTTCATGTCTCTTGGGTAAAAGCATTTTCTGATTTCATCAAAAATTTTCTTATGAGCAGCTACCATGGAAGATGGAACTCAGTTGGTTCTGTGACTAGACAGATCACACCTTGCTGCACCATTTTGTCAAACTGGACCTTGACCTTGTCCTACATAGCTATTGGAACTATCCTTGCTTGTCTGACCACTTGACTGACCTCCGGGACTACTTTCATAGAGTACACAACTGGAAGTTTGCCTAGCTTGTCATCAAACGCATCAGCATATTCTGAGAAAATAGCATCAATAAAGCTGGAACTGGGATATGTGCTTAGATGATGTACTTCTTTGGTAAAAAAAAGCAGTGTTATTCTCAAAGTGTCTCTGAGATCTAACATGGACTGCACAGGTCTTCTGACTACATAAAATTGCAAGCTGTAACTGTTCCCAGCCGAATAGCATGAAAGCACACCTGAGCCTTCGGTTTGAATCTCTTCACTTCCATAAGCAACAGGCTTGACATAATTGCCCGAATTAAGTTGCTCATCAGCCGTCACTTTAGCAAATATTTCTGCTGACATTACATTACACTTTGAACTAGTGTCTACTTTGAGCTCTGTATGTTTATCATGGATCAGGACAGTATAAAATCTTTCTTTCTTTGCCATCAAATCTACTGCATTAACCTTTTCAACAACCACTGATACAGCATCTACATAGAAAGTAGGGTTGCAGCTTTCTATATGATCAACTTGCTTTTTGAGTGACCTTTCTTAATAACTGAATGAGGGTTGCCTGATTTACAAAACATTTGAAAATGGTTCTATTCTTTTACACTTGTGGCATTGCAGACCTCGCCAAGGCTTTCTATACCATCCCCCATTCTGGAATTATAGCTAAGCTCACTAAACTAGGTATAAATCCCTACATCACAAGATGGGTTGCCAACTGGCTCACTGACAGAACCCACACTGTAAAAGTTGCAGACTCCATATCTGACTTCAAACCAGTGACAAGTGGAGTAGCACAGGGTTCAGTCCTGGGACCTCTTCTGTTTGGTATCTACTTCTCTGAAGTACAGGCTAATACAGAAGGCCTCTGGCTAACTATGTTCACAGATGACTTCAAACTAGGAGCCATAGTCAAGTCCCCAAATGATGTGGACTTCCTACAGAAGGGCCTCACTGAGACAGATGCCTGGTGTCAGAGGCATGGCCTCATGCTCAATGCCAAAAAGTGCATTGTCAACCCATTTGGTAAAACTCTGTACCCATGAACTACCACATAAACGGCAGTCTACTTAACACCGAATGTGTGATAAGAGACCTTGGGACCCAGGTGGACAGTAGTCCCCCTTTGATAATACATCACCACAGTAGTCAGGAAATCCTTCTATGTGGCACACCTCATCACAAAAGGGCTCTCATCCAGGAAAAAAGAGGTCATTGTTCCCCTCTACTCGGTAGAGTACACTGCCCCTTTTTGAATGTACCTCACAAGACATCTGCGGCAGGTGGAAAGGCCACAGAAGTACCTCACAAAGAGGATTACTGGCCTTAAACAGATGCCCTGCACTGACTATCTCAAAAAACTCCAGCTTTACTCTGTAGCATTTCACCTACTCTGAGGAGATCTCTGCCTAACATATAAAGCTATGTTAAACCCAGAGCTGTTGGATATGCTACACCTAAAGAAATCCCAATCCCTCCGAGCTACACGCTCTAGGGACCTAAACCTTATCACCACAATAAACAGGACATACTGGAGGGATAGATTCCTGTCCCAGAGACTTCCTATACTCTGGAATAAACTACCCATCTATATCAAGCAAAGTTCCTCATTAGCACACTTCAAGAAAAATCTTGATGAGTGGAAGGGAAATAGGAAATACACCCTGGGGATCACTTCTGTAGCTCTACTCGACAGGGGCACAAGAAATTAACTTTCTTGGGTGGCGTAAGACAGGGAACCTTGTTGGCTAGGCTTACTTAGGCCCTTGGGCTAATCGCCTAGTACCTACCTATGAACCTAAACACTTCTCTCTTTTAGACTCATGGTTGGCACCACAATTACGACAGTTAACAACAAGACTTGACTTGGGTTTAGCTGACTCACTCTTATATTGCACTAAGCATGCCCTCTTTACTGAGCTAATCTTGTAACTTGCTAGAAAGCTGCGGGTTTTCCCTGCCATATTCACAAGGGCTGCTGCTGCCATGTGCTTAGGCCTGTGTCTGCTTGCCATGTGTTGCATGCTGTCTACGTTTGCTGTAGAGGCTGTTGAAACCATGCTCTTATCACTTGTAAGCATATTTGTGTGCCTTTCTGTGAGCTCATGGATTGGACAAATCTCTATGGCTTTGCTTAATGTTAAATCACTATCATGAAGCAAAATCTTCCACACTGCAGCACTATTAACACTACACATAAGCCTGTCCTTTATTAACTTATCTTTCAAGTCACCAAATCTGCAAGTTTTAGCTTTATTTCTCACGTCAGTGATATAGGCTGCAAAGGTTTCACCTGGCTTTTGGTCTCTTGTATAAAATAAGTGCCTCTCTAATGTAACATTTGTCTGGGGGTTGCACATGTCTGTAAATTTACATTTTAAGCACTCAGGGTCTTCCCTGGATTCAGCTGGTACCACAGTATGATAGTTTCTCTTTCTCCTTTGTATACTTCTGGTGCATACACAAATGAATGCTGTCTTTCAATGGCTTCTAACCCAGCTGAATGCCCTTGTATGTGCATCTTTGTCAGAAAAAGATGCTTATATGAAAATATTGTATTCTTGCTTGAATATTCTCCAATTCTCTGCTATATTATGATCAAACACAAGTGGACTAGGCCTGCAAAATGCCTCTGCCATATCAACACACAGTAGTGAAGGTGCTTGGAATTATGTACGGACACACACACAAATATATATATATATATATATATATATATATATATATATATATATATATGCCAGAACTTTATGCCAGTACTTGTAATTATGCCCAATAGCACAACAAACTCTTTGAAATAACTGCACTTTGCCACATAAATCTCTATAGCACAAGAACACTTTGAAATCACTGTACTTTATGAAACCACTCCATTTCAGTGTAAGAAATATTTCAAAATGACTGTACTTTGTGAATAAACTGTACACGACAGAAGAGGCTCAAAGTAAGAAACACTTCAAGATGAATACACTTTACAAATAAACTGTACACAGCACAGGAACCTTTTAAAATGGCTGTTCTTTCTGAAATAACTGCATAGTGTAAGAAACACTGAAATAATGGCACTTTGCGAATAAATTAATACAGCACAAGAAACTTTTCAAAATGGCTGTACTCTGACTGCACTTTGCAATATAACTGAACTTTTCCCACAGCAAACTCTTTGACATAATTTCACCATAATAAAGCACACACTCTGCAAACACTTTGCACACTCTGAGATACATTGAACTTCTGTCAGTTTGAAATATTAGTTTGTGCCCAAACACGGTCTTTTACAGAAAAACATGCAGTCACCTTGCTCTTTAAGCTTAATTTGTTATTTTATTGTACTTGTTATGCCCTTTTAATCTCTTATCATGCTCATACTTTTCTTGTGCCCGTTTTACTTTAAACATGCTTGTTAGGCAGGGTCTATATTACAGCATCAACGTTTCAAAACTTTGAATGCTATAATATTGATCCGTTTTTGTCGAAAACTGAAAATAGCGAAGCCACAGAACTTCGGAATCTTACCTAGGGTAAGATTTCGGTTGTCCATTCCATGGCTTCGCTATTTACTTTACTGTGGTGGAAAGATTACGGACCGGGTTAAGGTAAGTATGTGAACGGAGGTTACGGACTGGGTTAAGGTAAGTGTGGGAACAGATCGGGGTAAGGTGAGTGCGTGATAGTTAGGGACATTAGGGTTAGGGAGCAAGTAAGGTGAGTGTGCGATAGTTAGGGACTTTAGGGTTAGGGAGCAGGTAAGGTGAGTGTGCGGTAGTTAGGGACTTTAGGGTTAGGAAGCGGGTAAGGTGATTGTGTGGTAGTTAGGGGCTTTAGGGTTAGGGTTGGGTTAAGGTGAGTGGATAGGTAGTAGTGTAGGGTTATAATTATGGTTTTGTTAAGTGTATGTGTGTGGTTTATTAATTTTGGTGTGGTTGTGTTGTGTATATGTGTTTCAGAACAGCAAATTTTTTCCCTTGGAAAAAAATTTGCTGTTTCGTGTGTTTGATATTTTGTGGTTTAGATATTTTAGGTACGATGAAATAGTGTTCGCTATTTATATCGTTCGATAGAGTAATATAAATGGCAAACCAAAGGTAATTCTGAACCCCATATGAATAGCTCAGCTAGTTTTATCAAATGTCATGGTTTTAAACATTTTGTTTAATTAATAATGTGGTTTGTGCCTTTTGTTTGATTAATGATATGTTTTATTTTTGTGCAACTCATTTAATTAATAATGCATTTTGTGCCTTATAAATGAGCCATTTCATTTTATTTGCCAAATAAGTCATTTGTGTAGTTTTATTTACCTTTAGCTTGTTTCTGGCCCTTTTTTTGTTTGTCAGAGCTCTGTTTCACTCAACCTGCTTAGTCTGCCTTCACTTTCAACTCTACACTCATGGCTTGAAGAAGTTGCTCTTCATATCCCAGTTCTGACACTGTGTTGTTTGTCTGGTCAGGATAAAACAGATGAACATTTTTGGGTTCAGTTCATGCAGCTTTATTACACACAAGCACATCAGAGATGAGGCTTTGTAACTTAAACTTAAATAAACTTATAAACAGACTACCACACTTATACATGTTAACACTGTGTCTGTTCTCTCAAAATGGCACTGCTGCCTGCACGTGCTCAGTATTTATATGCATGTGCTACATCTGGAAATGCTTCTTAAAGGTACATACACACGCACTAATCTACACCCCCTTAGAGCAAGTCCTGAAGAACAGAGACCAAATGGCTGAAACAAACAGACTTACATACATCAAGTCCAAGATAGATATTTTCAAGAATATTTCTTCATTGTATGGTCAGCTCAGACTTGGTATATAGAAATTTAGAGGGGTGTGGGGAAAGACCACCTGCAAAAAAAAAAAAATAAGGAAAATAGTGATGTACAGGATTCACTCTTCTAGGATTTCTTTTTTTTTTAGTCAGTTAGCACTACATATTATAAGTGCCAACATTTCAATAGAGAACCATTAAGCACACATATCTAAGGAATATGTTTCCAAGCTGCATGGTAAGTGACTTGTTGATTATGATTGTTTGTTTTTGTTTGTTTTTTGTTTTTTTAATTAACCCATTTGCTTTCTTATAATCAGTATGTTTGTTTTGGGTGTAAAAAGTGTCTGAAAAAGACAATATGGAAACATATTTGAAAAATATAAAGGTATGTGGATGCATGAGGGGTAAAAAAAGAAAAGTAGAAGCAAAAGGCTTGGAAGAGAAGGAATATGAAAGTTCAATAAATATATGGAAAACTGATATAAATGAAGTAAATATGGAAAGAAAAGAGTGGTATAAAATAATGAACTTATTAAATTGATCTTCTGGAAAATGGGGGGGGTTAAATACAAGAAAATGATAAGGAAAAGGCAGGAAGGATTTGAATCCTTTTCTGAATTTTTTCTGTAGTGTTTATTATTGGACAAGCTGTCAGTTGAAAGCAAAGTAACATTAAATCTAAGAGGAAAGAATGTATAATGGCTGTAATATTGAAGAGGTATCTCAATATTGTTTTTTGGATTGCAAGAAAAATTAAGGTGTTTGGACATTATTCAAAGAATTTTATGACTAGAAAGTATTTAAAAACATTGATATGGACATGTTGCTGTATAGCAAGTACAAGGGCAGGACTGAAAAAGAAATTGAAAAATGGGATAAAATATTGCTCATTGTTTATTTGGTGTTTATGATAAAGATGTGAAGAATCACTGTATAACAAAAGAAGAGATAATAAGGACATAATATGTAATATAAAAATGGTTATGATAGAAAGGATAGGGGGACAAAATGGCTAATGGATCTATTTGGCAAATGAATAAGTAAAATGCTTTACTGAGATGCATAAAGTGTGATATAAATGTAAATATAATGAATGTATAACTAATAAAAGTAATAGGGGAAACATTTTAATATAATAAAGCAACCCATACTCTATTTTCAGTTACTGTCATGGAATCTTTTATATCCACTTGAGCTATCAACAACTTTTTATTCCACTGTGTTCTAGTTTCTACTTGCATATCTTGGTATTTTCTGACTTTCTTTCTCTCAATATGCAGGGCAGTATAAGTTAGGAGTAGCTATATATCTCTGTGATAAATGTTACTTTTGTCCTATTTCTTTTACAGTGGGCACTGGATGATCCTGTGTAATCAGTTCTTCCTTTTCAGTAATGCATTGTGGGTCATGCTTCCAGTGCTTCTCAGATCATGTTTTCACTGTAAATGGTAATATAGATTACTCTGGGGCATCAAGCTGGGTTTACGTAGCAGAGCATTTACATGCCTCCACTGTCCAACAGGGTCAGAGATGCCAGTCCTTGAGTAACTTTTCAATTCCACATCCATTGGTCCAGGTTGTATTTGAATAGGGTCAGGAATGAACTCTGCTTCATATGGATGGGAAGCCTGTTCCAGAGTAGAGGTAGTCTCTGAGACACTTACTTGCCCCTCTAACATTTTCTATTTATGTTACAAATGAGGTTTAGGTCCTTCAATTGGGTATTTCTAATGCTGTTAATCTTGCTGATGTGCATTAAGTCCATCGATACAGGATCACATGATACTTTACAAGCCAGGCAGAGATCACCTCTCAGTATTCTTTAGGAGACGGAGTATAAACATAAGGCTTTGATGCAGTCTGCATATTCTATGTGGTAAACACCTTGTATCACTTTTCTGAGCAAATTCTTTGGGCATTCCAGTTGTTGCATTTGCCTGCTCAGGTACATACAGAAGGGAGCAATTAGCTCAGTTACTGGCCTTGTGAGGTCTGAGTACAATGGCACAATGACATCCTTGGACCTTGCTTGTGAGTTGCATAATATAGAATAATTTCCTAACAACAGTAAGCACATGATGATCAAAGGCCAAGTCACTGTCCACACGTATTCCCAAACCCCTAAAAACTAGGTCTACTCTTAGGGGTTTATTGTCTATGTGGTAATTTCCCCCAGGTGGTCAACATTCCAAAAGACACTATTATTCATTTCTTGGCATTCAGTTTTATACCATGGCTCTGGCATCAGTTATTAGTTTGTGACAAGTCCTCTTGTAGGATATTAGTTTCCTTGGAGGATTCCAAGATTGTACTTTGCTTGTACTCATTCATACACTTGGTCAGTCAGAGGCCTTTTACACTGGCTTCCACTTGCAAAACGTAGATGCCAGAATAAATAGCCCCAACATTGAGTCCTGAGGGGCTCCACTAGTGAATGACCTTTTTGTGGAGGTAGAGTCCCCTGCCCTGATTTCCTGTTTTCTGGCTGTGAGCCAGTTGGCTATTCAGCTGGTGGCATAGAAGTTTACTACTAGTTTCATGAGTTTGCTGACAATGGGTGCATGAGGAATAGTATTTAATGCTTTGGTCAGGTCAAGTTAGGCAGTGTGTACTGTTTATCCTAATCCATAGCTTTGGTGACTTTCTCAAAAAAGTCCATCGATCTAATTTTGATGAAACCAAACTGTGTTGGATCAAGTGTCTGAAGGTTTCCTATGTCTTTATAATATTCGTGATAATTCTTTCCATGGCTTTACATATTAAACTACTCAGACGTATGGGTCTGTTGTTATCTGGGTCAATAGATTGCTTGGTCTTGTCCAAAGGAATAACTGTTGCAGTCCTCCATTCAATAAGCATGAAACTAATTAGGAGGCTGAGACTGAGCAATGTTTCTAGACAACTTAATAGGCCATATTTTATGCTATTCAGGAGGCATCCTGGGATATTATTTGGGCCCATAGATGAGTATTTTTTGCCTTGGGGAGCACACCAAACACTTGTTCGCTAGAGATAGCTGGCAATTCTGGTTGAGGGTATCTCTTGATAGGTGTTGGAGGAAGCTGGCTGAAACTGAGCTACATTTATCAGCCAGTACATTTGCTGTATCCTCCAGTTTCATATATGTGTTTCTGCTTACAATTAGTTGAGCACACCATTGTGTGTTGCCGCTAAAGTTATGGACAAAGGCCTTGTAATTCTTCTTTACCTCATAGGCTATCCTTACCTCAAATTTTGCTTTGCTGGAATTGATGAGTCCTGAACTGATTTTTCATTTGATGAGGGGGATCTTGCCTTGATAGGCATTTTACTTTGTAGTTATGATGGTTTTCTTTCTTTTGTTATACAACTTGTTGATGTTGAGGGTGGCTTGTTCTTTGAGTTAGGCTTCTGCTTATTTTGGGTGGGTACGGCTGCCTTAATACAATTGTTTTCATGATGGCATAGGGTCTCTGTGAACAATTTTGCATAGGCAGCAGTGTTCACTTGGTGTGGGAGGAAGGCCTGAAATTTTGCAGAGTATCACTCAGTAATAGGAAGATTGCTTTGGAATAATGCCTAAATGTTTGATGGTTTTGATGGGGTCACAGGTTTTATTTTAATATCAAATGATGTAGCTTTATGGCCTGACCTTACAACTGACGACTTCACATACAGGTGAGTACAAAGTTCCCCTATGTTTGTGAGGATCAGGTTGAGGATGTTGGTGCCCCTAGTGGATGTATGGAATAGTTGGTTCAGAAAATTTGTGTTGACAAAGTCCAGGAATTTTACAGTTGTTTTACTGGAAGTTGTGTGCGTTTCCCAGTTTATAGTGGAGCAGTTGAAGTCATCCAGGAGTATAGTGTTGAATTCAATGCAGTGTGACTCCAGTTTATTTATGTATGCAGTATGGATGTCCTGGAAGACATGGAAGGGGACCTTTAGCTTATAATGATATAGTATAGAACTTTGTTTATGTTGAGTTGGACATGGAGAAGCTCAAGTGCATCATACTGCTTGATCAGTCTTGAGGTGTGACTGTTTTTTATGAATATTAAGGCACCTCTACCTTTTGTCCCTTTTAGTGCAGTAGCTGGTCTAAATGTGTGGAAGGCATTATAGCTTTGCACTGCAGGGGGGCTCTCCATGGCTTTAAACCATGTCTCTGTAACTACACAGACATCTAAGTTTATAGGGTAAGGAGAGCTTGCAGGGAGTGGAGTTTTTTGTTTAGACTCGTGGCACTGACATACATTTAGATTATCCTGGGTTGGTTTTGCTATGTTAGAAAGTTTATCAGTTTGGCATTGCATAAACAAGACACTATTGAGGTGAAAAAAGTTTTAGCCAATATTTGAAAACCTAAAGGATAGAGGTGCAGACCATCTCTATTAAAACAGAGTTCTCTCAGCTATATACTCCCAAGCTGACTGATGTTGTACCCCCTTCAACTGACACCAAAAACTAAGCCAGTTGTTAAAGTTGATTATCTTCTGCTCAGAAGAAGATAGAATGCTGCTCAGTGCTAGGCTCATATCAACCTGGGGCACATAGTATGAGATGTCCATCATACTTCTCTTCACATAGTTTAGAGAGATACACTGCAGGTCATTTTCATCCATGTGTACAAAGACAGAGTTGTTTTGGTACCCGTTTTTCAGTGACTGGTTTAATTTCTCCAGGTCTTTTGGCAATACTATGATTGGAACAGACCCCATTCCTATGTCAAAGCTTGATTAAAGTCAATGACCCAAGTGAGTGGGTGCATAATGTGGCAGATCCTGGACCCTGATAGGTAGCTGATTGTGACCCTGTCCCTGCTCATCTTAGTGAGTGGAACGACTGAGTGTTTCATGATGGAATCATCTAGGAGTAGAACATTTGTTTGTGTGGCGGCTTGCCTTATGGGCTTACAACTTGAAAAACCATGAGCTGGAGCTGCATGTGTTGTGGTGGATGTTGCATTGGTAGAATGTTTGTCTGGTTGCTTTGTTTCCTATTATACCTGCATCTAGGAGGCCTTTGAAGTTTGGGCAGATTACGTTTAAGACCCTCACCATATGTGAGTCTATATACTAGGTCTTTAGTGTGTATGGTAGGTAGAATGCAGTACTGTTTGTTTCTGACAACCTGTTTGGTAATTGCAGTGGCTGTATATGAGAGCCTTACCTCAAATGATAATGTATAATTGCATCTGTCACACACTGTATCCAGTTGTTTAAAAATCAGTCGGTTGCCAGTAAACAGACAATTGGTACATTGTCTTAGGTTCCGAATTTTGATTAAATCAGCTGCAGAGGCAGAAACAAAGTGCGTATCCATGGTTTCTGATGATTACTCCATGGATTACAAGGAGGGTTATATGGAGAGATACAAATTTGGTTTAATTGGGTCCTATTTAATTGAAACTGTAATGTATAAGACAGAACTTTTGGAGGAAAGCTCCTTTTTGCCTAAACCACAGTAATGGGATTATAGGGGATTACGGCAGATTATGGCAGGTTTGCTTGGGTGCTATTTGGCTAAAATTACAATCTTAGTGTTATGTCATAAGGCACTGCTCCTCTATATGCAAACCAGGTGCTACTTGCAAAATCACATACTCATAGGAAATACACGTTTTTTTTTTTTTTTTTTTTTTTTTTTAACAGAGAAGGTTTAATTCTAAGTATCTGTGTCATTATCTTCTCTGCCCAAAAAGCAACATCTTGCAAAAGTGCCAACTTTATACACACACAGAAAATCAACAAACAAACAGCCCATGGGCTGGTCACAAAAATCACACACCAAGGCTTCCTAAGTGACATTCTTCTTAAAGATACAGCACATAGCATGTGCTCTCTGATCTACATCCTCCCTCTTGAAAAAAAAAAACACACAATGTTATGAATCTTTTGGCATGCAGATATCACAGACAATTATCAGTCATGCATTTATACAAGACATGATACATATATACACAGTTAAATCCATGTTGCTACATATTTCACCATGGGCTTAGATACTCATCCATAATGTGTGACATAAAACTGGGAATTGAGCTTAACTATTGGAGTTGTCCTTAAAAAATGCTTGAGCTTTGATTTACTTGGAATGTCTTCAGGAATGGAATCAGAGGTAGGAACACACTCTGGGATGGAAACTACATTTGATTCACACTGAGATTTAGAGTCTAAATCGCTATAACAAAGTTGTGATGATGAGCCTGGTACAGGTAACAGATGTTTATGGTTTCACCTGTACTGTGTACCTTCCGAGTCTATAACGTAGGATCTTATTTCAGGACATTTGCCAATAACTTGACCTATGTGGTTGAAACCTTTTTCTGTTTGAAGTCTTACCATTTCTTCTTCCCTTAATGGAGAAAGAAGTTTGCTCAACTTGTCATACGATGACTTCCAGATAAAACTCTTCTTAAATAATTGAGCCTTGGTGGTCTTATTATTCTTGGTGGTCTTATTATTCTTGGCTTTAGGCTTTAGAAGATTGGTAGTAATAGGCAGCGAAGTTCATGTTTGCATGGAAAGAAGTCGTTGAGCAGGAGATCCGAGAACATCATCACGTGGTATGTTCCTAAAGTTAAGAAGATATAAAAAAAACACCTGAATTGTCATGTCTTGACCTTCCAAGCAGTTGTTTTGCACTCTGCACAGCATGTTCAGGTAGGCCATTTAACAGATGATACTCAGGACTGTCTGTAATATGTAGAAAGTCCCATTCTCTTGCAAATTTCTGAAACAACTGGCTAGTAAATTGAGTACCATTGTCAGAAATAATTTTGTGCGGACTACCATGGACTGAGAAATAACATTTCAGCTTAGTGACAACTGTAGTATATGTGAGATTAGGTAGTAGATCAATCTCAAACCAGTTTGAATAAGAGTCTACCAGTATCAAGTAGTGTTGATTGTTCCATTCAAAGATATCCATGTATACTGTTGACCAAGGAAGTTCAGGAACTGGATGTAGCTGAAGTAGTTCTCTTTGCAAGTGCAGTCTAGTACTATTGCATACAGAACAAGAAGAAAGTACTTTGTCAATGTCTTTTAGCAATGAAGGCCAAAATACTAATTATCTCACTTATCTCTAAGTGGATGAAGACACTGAGTGACCACAGTGCAAAATCTGGATGTACTCATGTTGTAAGGAAGCTGGAACAATTTTAGGACCTTTGAAAATAATGACATCTTCCATCAACATTTCATCTCTGTAGGGAAAATAGGTTTGCACTTCTGGTAGTACACTAGATTGCTTTGATGGCCATACAACATTAAGGTAGTGATTGAGCTTTTGCAAAGTTGGATCAGTCTTTGTGTGATCTCTCAACTCATCAAGCCTAGTTGGTAGAAATATTATGCACTGCCATCACATCAAAGTAAAAATTCTCTGCTTCAAGCTGTTCTGTTGCATTCCTGGGCGATCTGCATAAGGTATCATCCAGATAGAGTAGTTTGTCTTTCATATAGACCATTTTGAAATTGTACTTTTGCAATTTAAGCATCATTCTTTGTAATCTTGCTGGAGCTGAATGTTTAGCTTCTGTAGAATAGCAACTAGAGGATGGTTGTCAGTTTCAATCTGAATCGGTCGACCATAAGTAATCATGAAACTTGGAACATGCAAATACTATTGCTAATAGTTCTTTCTCAATTTGAGCATACTGCATCTCAGTTTGGGTAAGTGTTCTAGACGCATAGGCTACGGTCTGCTCTCTTGAAGTATAACTGTGCCTAGACTAAATTTTGAAGCATCACAGAAAGGAGTAACTGGTCTGTTCACATCATAGTATGTAGGTCTGGTAGTAGTATTCTGCTTGAGGTCATCAAATGCCTTCTGGTGCTTTTCTAACCATGACCATGGAACATTTTTGTGCATTAGCTCTCTTAAAGGTGCTGTCAACTCACTGAAGCCTGGTATAAACTGGTATATACTTGCCAAAATAGTTTACTATGCCTAAGAAATGCTGTAGATCTTGAACAGTGTCTGGTGTTGACATCTCAAGAATAGCTGCTTGCTTGGTCGGGTCTGAACTCTTTGAATCCAAGACAGAAAAAACACTGGCATTTGGTATTAGGCCTTTGACCTCTTCGACTGTGCACATTGGATGATATGGTCTTTTCAATGCTTTGTTCAAATCTCTAGGGTCATTGCATATTCTGATTTCATCTAAGCATTTTTTGGGAGCTGCTACCATAGACGACACCCATTCATTTGGATCTGTAATCAGACAAATTACACCTTGCTGCACCATTTTATCCAACTAAGCCTTAACTTTGTCCTGCATAGCTATTGGAACTCTTCTTGCTGGTATGACTGCTGGAGTGATCTCTGGGTCTAACTTCATAGAATACACTACTGGAAGTTTTCCCAGCCTGTCATCGAAAACAGCATATTCTGAGAAAATTACTTCAGAAAAATTAGAACTAGGAGATGCACTTATGTGATGAACTTATTTGATAAAAGAAAGCAGATTCATTCTCAAACTATCTTTGAGATCCAATAAAGACTGTACTGGTCTTCTGATTGCATAGAATAACAAGTTGTAACAGTTCTTGGCTAAATAACATGAAAGCATCACTGACCCTTCAGTTTGAATCTCTTCACCTCCATAAGCAACAAGTTTTGCACTTCTAGCTACATTGAGTTGCTCATTAGTTCTCACTCTAGCAGATGGGTCTGCTGATATAGCACTAGACCTTGAACCAGTGTCTACTTTAAGCTCTGTGGATTTACCATTGTTTCTGACAGTAAAGAACCCTTCACTTTTTGCCAGTAAATTCACTGCATCAGCTCTCTCACCAATTACTGATACCCCATCCACATAAAAAGTTGGCTGCTGTGTCTCCACTTGATCGACCTGCTTTTTTGTGTGACCTTTCTTTACAACTATGTGAGGTTTGCCTGATTTGCAAACTTTTAGAAAATGGTTCCATTTTTTCATACCTATGACATTGCTGACCAAATGCTAAACATTTCTCTCTATTAGGCTTATGATTTGCATTACAATTGTGACAATTAACAATAAAGCTGGACTTGGGTTTTGCTGATTCATGGTTGTACTGTACTGAGCATGCTCCTTTAACTGACCTGGTCTTAGAACTTGCTGAAAAACTATGTAGTTTTCTTGATGGGCCAGCAGGGGTTGTGGCTGCCATGTGCTTAGTAGGCCTATTTCTGTTTTCCACGTGCTGCATGCTGTCTACATTTGCTCTAGAGCTTGCTGAAACCATGCTCTTGTCACTTGCAAGCATACTTGTGTATTTTTCTGTCACTTCATGGATTTGGCAAATCTCTATGGCTTTACTCAATGTTAAATCACTATCATGAAGCAAGATCTTTCTCACAGCAGCACTGTTAATACCACACATGAGCCTGTCCTTTATTAGCTCATCCTTTAAGTCACCAAACTGACATGTTTTAGCCTTGTTTCTCAGATCAGTTATTTAAGCTGCAAAAGTTCCCCAGGTTTCTGATCTCTTGTGTAAAACAAATGCCTCTCTAGTGTAATATTCATGTGAGGGTTACACATTTCTCTGAACTTGCACTTCATACACTCATGGTCTTCCCTTGACTCAGCCTGTACAACAATACAACAATGTTCACCTTCTCCTTCATATACTGCTGGTACATACACAAATGAATGCTCTCTTTCTATGGCCTCCGACCCCACTAGGTTTAGCAAAATGAATACCTTGGTGCATGCATCTTTATCTGAATAAGCTGCTTGTATAGAAAGATTGTACTCTTGCTCAAATATTCTCCAGTTCTCTGCAATATTCCGATGAAACACAAGAAATAAGGGCTTTTGAAATCCATCTGCCATATTAATACATATCAGTGAAGGGTTTTGCAATTAAGCATGAAAACATACAGTACACATACACACATGCCAGAAATTTATGCCAGTACTTGTAACTTCACTCAGTAGCACAACGAGCCTCTGTATAGCTGAACTTTGTGAAATAAGTCTCTTGGGCACTGTAATATTATTGAAATTCCTGTATTGCATGAAATCACCTCTTTAAGAAACATATCAAATAACTGCACGACGCAAGCACCTGTGTAACTGGACTTCTTGAAATAAGTTTCTAGGGCACCATAATACTTCTGAGATTATTGTATTGCTAAAGTAATTTATCATCATTTTAAGAAACATTGCAAATAATTGTATGAGACAAATGAACTGGGCAGGAAAAGTTCAGAGTCAATAACATTTCAAAGTAATGGCACTCTGTGAATATACTGTACACAACACACTGAAACTTCCCCAAAATGGTGGTACCTTTCTAGGCAATTCTGTTCAGTGCAAGGAACACTCTGTAATGACGGCACTTTGCAAATAAACACACCCAGCAAAAGAAACTTTTCAAAATGGCTATACTTTGACTTCACTTCATGAAATAGTTGCACTTTGCACACAAATGACTCTTTGAAATACATGCACAGTAATAAGCACACACTGTAAGTACTTTTACACACCTTGAGATAATTCAAATAACTTTAGTTATGCCCTTGATACAATACAAAGCCGTAGTTGTGCCAAACACAGCACTTTGCCAAAAAACATGCAGTTGCCTTGCTTACTTTACACTTAATGTGCCCCTTTTTGCCCTTATTATATTCATTTTGCTCATTTAATCTCTTTTCATGCCCATTGTAGTTTTCTTCTGCTCGTTTTACTCTAAACATGCCTGTTTTGCATTAACCATATTCGTTTTGCCTTTAAACATGCTCATTTTACTTTTCTGTTAATTGTTTCATCAAACACCGTTACTCTATACATTTCCCTTTAGTTAATAAGCCTTGTATGCCTCCCGCTTGTTTAATAATGCATTTTATGCCTTTGCTATGCCCTTTTTTGTCCTTTTTATGAAATAAGTAGTTTGTGAGTATTCTCATTACCTTTGCCTCTTTTTTGGCTCTTTTTTGTGCTCGTTCTCTTAGTTGATGTTCACTGTCATCTCTGCACCTCATGTCTCCGAATCTTATTCTCTGCAATCCCGGTTCTGACACCATGTCACTCACCTACTTTGGACACAAAAGAAGAGTCTGCATAGGTTCTTTTCAAACAGCTTTATTTTATACAAACACATTACTATAGAAGTTTACTGACTTTAACTTAAGTAACTTATATACAAAGTAACTGCTGTAATCATACATGCTTACCCTCTGGCTGCACTGTCAAAATGGCACTACGAATAGCACATGCTTAACATTTATAAGTGTACACTCAGGCCTTGCCGTGCTTCTTAAAGGTACAGCACATAGCATGTGCTGTCTGATCTACAATTTCCATTCCTGCTCCTTTCTGAATTGCTTCTGCTAATATGAACCAAGATGTCATCATAGATTTAATTTCTTTATGGCTTACAACCTGTACTCTGTTCGGATCTGAAGATGTCCTCAAATATGTATGCAGTCTCATGAATGCCGACTTGTGCATATTGTCAGTTTCAAGGAGACCCATACCGCCTACAGACTGAGGGATATAAGAACATACCATGCATTAGATTTAAAATACTATTTGAAGTACAGCGGAGTAGATTAGCTATTCTGCCACCCTGTACAATCCCTGATTTGGTACCCCCTCCTAACTCTTTAAGTTGTAGAGCAAAAAAAAAATCCTCTGCTCAAAAAAAAAATCTTCTATTTACATTTTATTCCCCACACTAAGCACTGCAATTTGTTCTAAAAATAAACAAACAAACAAAACTGTACTTTCATTTCTTTTAAATATAACAAACAGCTGCTACAGCTCATGCCACAAAGTGCTTCAGTTCTGCCCATAAATGCAATACTAGTATATAAATGCCAGTAACTCACTGCAGAAGTTTTTGCCCCACCCTAGTTATGCAACTGTTGATAAGCATGAAGCAGTTTTCTTGTTGTAAATGATCCAGTGCTTTTGGGACTAATCAGTCATGCCAAAGTTAAAATAGGAAGAGCAAGATGATTTATAACTTGAACTTTATTCCTCCTAGATGTCACACAGTTTTCAGTATTACTTTTAGTCTTTTAAAATATTCCTTACTAAGCTTTGTTCTCATTTGTTTATGCTGTACTCTGACCTTTCATCTATTCCCAGGTATTTATACACTCCCTTTTGTTCAAGCTATTTTATAACATGCTCATCTCTCAGGTAAATGTTTTCTTGATACTGCAGTTTATTGCTATAAATGTTACTTTTGCACAGTTATCAAAACCAAATTTCATTCTTTATATCACCTGAAAACATTTTAACCATTTATAGAGATGTACTTGTCTGATAAGCTATAGTTTTAAATTATCCACAAAAATGAGATGAGGTATCATTGGGCAAGGCTGTTTTTGGGAAGTGACAAAGACTCACCCTGGAATATGCCTTTGTCTTTTATCATGATAAATTTATAAAGTGCTTAACCACATGCAAGGAATTTATCAGTGTAGAGTATATTTTATATATCTATAAGTATTCCATAATCTGTGGAATGATGCAAATACTGTTTTTTTATAATCTTGCCATGCCACACTTAAGTTTGGCCCCTTTTAAACAATTCTTTTATGGCTTTGTTTAATAATAGATAGTTCTTTGTTGCATATGATTTCACGTATTACCTTTTTATTCTACTGCTGTGATATTTTTCTGATATGTGTAAGCTGTTTGTGTTCATACAATCTTAATAGGGAGCTGCAGTGTACATTGCACTAAGATATTGGAGTTCCGGTTGGAAAACATGCATACTAAGGGATTAGTGACACAGTATGTTGCAGTCCCAGCCAAGCCTCTCCTTTATCAGGCAGACAGATATTCCTTAGCAGATTGATTGCAAAGTAACCCGTATCAATGTTTGATATCCTCAGCTCTTAAATTAACATATCTCAGTGGCCAGTGCCAGGTCACTATTACAATCTGTGTTAAAAGAGAAATGCCTTGGCAAACTAACTTCATTTATGGGCTTTACCCTTAATGTTCACCTTGCTTGACAGCAAGTCACCTTGCCTTAGTCAACAGGCAGTCAGTCCTTCATTCACTACATGTATTGTAACGCAGCCTTGGAACATTTTTTAAGTAACCTTCACCCTCGCTAAATCAAATTATTTTAATGCCCAGGTAAAGAACAACAAAATACTGAATCTGCTTGATCACTCATCCTTCAGTAAAGCATTTAAATCAAAAGATGATACATGGAGTAGATTTAAAGTCCCAGATCTTGAATCAGTTGATCTTTATTTACTACCATAAGCAAAACTGTAAAAATGTTGTCTGGTAGAAGAAATAAGAGTACATTTTCCAGAAAATTAAAGGATTATGTTACTAATAAGATCACTGATTTGGTATAATGATCACCTTATCACTTTTCATTACAGTAAAGCAAAAACCCTGTTTCTAGGTCACTTGCTGAAGGCTTTGCACATCACTTTTCTGCCATACCTTAGAGAGTGACTCCTGTTCTCAGGGCTGCTGCCATAAATTTGTAAAGTGATTCACCATATACAAGGAATTTATCAGTGTAGAGTATATTTTATGCATCTATAAGTATTCCATAATCTGTGGAATGCTGAAAATACTGTTTTTTTTATCTTGCCATGCCACACTTAAGTTTGGCACCTTTTAAACAATTCTTTTATGGCTTTGTTTAATAATATAAACAGCAGAGGCCTCCAAAGCAGACACCCAAACAACTGTTACCTCAAGACACCCCACAAGCAACACATAAACCACAAAATCAGTGTGCAAAGCAGTCACAGCTCTTAAGGCCAAATACAACACCAAACATACTTGTCATAGGTGACTCCATAGTCAGACACACTGACGTCCCACTCACCAGGCTGAACAAGGAGAGGGTCACAGTAAGCTGTCTATTGGGCGCTAGAATCCACCACATAACACAAGCACTCAGGTCACTCCACGGCAAGTACAAATATGACACAGTCATTGTCCATGCTGGTGTGAACGACCTGAGACGTACCTCCCTGGACTACATGAAAAGAGACATAGAGGAGCTCTCTGATTATGTAGCCCAGGCAGGTATGACCCTGACCCTGAGCAGTATCCTTCCTTCACCAAGAATGATGCCACAATATAGAGACAAGATGATCAGCTTTAACAATTGGCTTAATGTCTGGTGTCATTCAAAGGGGATCCAGTGTCTGTCTGCCTGGGATGACATGCTTGACAAGCCACGCTGCTTCGCAAGGGACGGCTTGCACCTGTCATCTCTAGGATTCCGGATATTGGCTAAGGCTCTTGCCACCCCCATTGTGCCTTTTTTAGGCAAGGCTCAAATTCTAAACCTACCACCCTAGAAAACAAAAATGGGAAGAAACTGAGGGTAATGCTGCTCAATGCCAGAAGTCTAAATCTCAAAATGCACACACTCGAGGCCCTTCTCAGTATGGAGAACATCGATGTCTGTGCTGTAACTGAAACCTGGTTCAAGGCTCCTGAGAGCACCCCGGCACTATTAGGTTTTACCTCATATCATGCGTTCCGGCCCCAAAACCCGGACCACACCACAAAAGGAGGGGGTGTATCCATATTCATAAAGGATACCCACACCTCCAGGTTGGTGGCAACGCACAAAGCTTCGGAAACCATCAAGGTGCAACTAACCATAGGCAAAACTTCTCTACAAATTGTAGCATGCTACAGGCCACCCTCTCAAACTCAGGAACCCCACACAGCCTTCCTGAAGACACTGGAGGGAATAAATGTATCTCCAAACACCATCATATTGGGTGACTTCAACTACCCGAATATAGACTGGGAACATTACTCAAGCCCTAACTTTCTAGCCCAATGGTTCCTGGAGTTCATAAATTCAAATGCCATGGAACAGCTAGTCACTGTTCCCACAAGAGGAGAAAATATACTAGATCTCATTATCACAAACATGGGGACAAAATGCTCCACACCGAAGTATATCCCTCAATGGTGAGATCTGATCATAAACTAATCTCACTGGAAATCCACATCCCACCCCACCCCAAACAAAAAAGACCACAGTGAAGAACTTCTAAAGCAAACTTCACACTACTCAAGACTGGTGTGATATCCTTCAAGGCCCCTGAGCCAGTGGAAACCACAACCCAAGCTGCGGAAGCCCTTACAAATGCCTTCTATGAACACCTCCAGGACTGCATGGATCAGGCAATCCCAAATAAAACCAAGACTCTTTCCACAAAGGGCAAACGTCCAGTCTGGTGGACCCCAGCCATTAACAAACTTTACAATAAGAGGAGAAAGCTATTACATGATAGAACAAAATCCATAAAAGGAAGTCACCCTGATCATTATTAGTAAAAAAATACGAGCACTCATAAAATCAACTAAGGCCAATTTTGATAGAAAAATTGCCATGGATTCAAAGGACAATCATAAGGCCTTTTTCAGCTATGTTAGGAACCTGGGTGGAAACTCACAGATATGCTCAGAATTAGTCCAAAATCATACAAAAATCACTGAACCCACAGACATTGCCAACATACTGGCAGACAGGTTCAGTGCAAACTTCACCCCCCTCTCGCCCTAAAGGAGAGATAACTATCCCAGCGGAGTGTAGCCTCCCAGACATCTCAAATGCGCAGGTGAAAGCTGCTCTCTCTAAAGCTAAAAACACAGCATCAATGGGACCGGATGGTGTCCCCGGCTGTGTGCTACACGAGCTAAATGAGGAATTAAACCCGCACATAAGGCAGCTGTTTAGTCTCAGCCTTACTACAGGATACGTGCCCAAGGAGTGGCGTACGGCAACTGTGGTCCCACTCCACAAAGGCGGTGCCTCTACGGACCCTGGTAATTACCGCCCCATAAGCTTAACAAGTCTAGTCTGCAAAGCTATGGAGAGGTTCATAATGGAGCTCATAAACAAAGATATAGGGGACTTGCAGACATTGGACCCGACCCAGTTTGGCTTCGTCAAGGGCAGATCATGCCTTTTGAACTTGGTCGACTTCTTCAAAACAGTCACTAAGCTATTGATGAGGGAAAGGCAGTCCATACAGCCTACCTTGACCTTGCAAAGGCTTTCGACACAATACCCCACTCGGGTATTGTAGAAAAACTTACCAGCTTAAATGTAAACCCATATGTCACAAGATGGGTTGCAAACTGGCTTAAGGACAGAACCCACAGGGTTAGAGTTGCTGGTGCTATGTCAGACTCCAAGCCGGTCACAAATGGTGTCCCACAGGGCTCGGTCCTTGGCCCCCTATTGTTCGGCATCTACTTCTCAGAAGTACAGGCCAACATGGGAGGACTTTGGCTGACAAAGTTTGCAGATGACTGCAAACTGGGCACCATAGTTGAAAGTGCATCGGACACGGATATCCTTCAGAAGGGACTCATGGAAACAGATAGCTGGTGCCAGAGCCATGGCCTGAAGTTAAACGCCAAAATGTATAGTCATACCCTTCGGGAAAAACAAGGTAACCCCAAGCTACCATATAGGTGGCAATCCACTAAGCACAGAAGAGGTTATCAGGGACCTGGGGACCCAGGTTGACAGTGGCCTTTCTTTGACACTCACGTTGCTAAAGTGGTTAGAAAGACCTTCTACATTGCCCACCTGATCATGAAGGGATTCACATCCAGATCTAGTGAGGTCATTGTTCCCCTGTACTCTTCACTTATCAGACCAATGATCGAGTACAATGCCCCATTCGGGATGTATCTCACCTGACATCTGCAGCAATTGGAGAGACCCCAAAAGTTCCTCACCAAAAGGATAAAGGGACTCCAAAATCTGCCATATGCTGCCAGATTGAAGAAACTCCAGCTCTATTCAGTTGCATACTGTCTGCTCAGAGGTGACATGTGCCTGACATACAAGGCCATGTCTAACCCGGAATTAATGGACATACTCCACCTCAAAAAATCCAAATCCACCAAAACCACTAGAGCAAGCGACTTAAACCTTAGCACGGATATAAATAGGACATGCTGGAGGGATAGATTTATCACTCAGAGACTCCCTATGCTGTGGAATAAAATCCCGGTCCATGTGAGGCAGAGCACCTCGCTGGCTCTGTTCAAGAGAAATCTTGACCTGTGGATGGGAGATCGTAGGTTTACCCCGGGAATCATCTCTGTGTCACTGCTGGACAGAGGCACAACAAACTAACGGGTAGAGTATTTTTCATATAAGGGGTGGCGTAAGTCACAGAACTTTGGGCTAGGCTTATAAATGCCTTAGGACAGATAGCCTAGTATAAACCTATGAACCTATGAACCTAATAGATAGTCCTTTGTTGCATATGATTTCATGTATTACCTTTCTGTTCTATTGCTGTGATTGATATTTTTCTGATATGTGTAAGCTGTTTGTGTTCATACAATCTTAATAGGGAGCTGCAGTGTACATTGCACTAAGATACTGGAGTTCCAGCTGGAAAACATGCATACTAAGGTATTAGTGACACAGTATGTTGCAGTCCCAGCCAAGCCTCTCCTTTATCAGGCAGACAGACATTCGTTAGCAGATTGATTGCAAAGTAACCCATATCAATGTTTGATATCCTCAGCTCTTAAATTAACATATCTCAGTGGCCAGTGCCAGGTTACTGTTACAATCTGTGTTAAAAGAGAAATGCCTTGGCAAACTAACTTCATTTATGGGCTTTACCCTTAATGTACACCTTGCTTGACAGCAAGTCACCTTGCCTTAGTCAACAGGCAATCAGTCCTTCATTCACTACATGTATTGTAACGCAGCCTTGGAACATTTTTTAAGTAACCTTCACCCTCGCTAAATCAAATTATTTTAATGCCCAGGTACAGAACAACAAAATACTGAATCTGCTTGATCACTCATCCTTCAGTAAAGCATTTAAATCAAAAGATGATACATGGAGTAGATTTAAAGTCCCAGATCTTGAATCAGTTGATCTTTATTTACTACCATAAGCAAAACTGTAAAAATGTCTGGTAGAAGAAATAACAGTACATTTTCCAGAAAATAAAAGGATTAAGTTACTAATAAGATCACTGATTTGGTATAATGATCACCTTATCATCTTTCATTACAGTAAAGCAAAAACCCTGTTTGCAGGTCACTTGCTGAAGGCTTTGCACTGTCACTTTTCTGCCATACCTTAGTTAGTGACTCCTGTTCTCAGGATTACTGCCATTCTTGTGATGATTAGCCTTCTTCTAGACTGCACAGATTCATTGTATTTTATACTTCCAGCTCCCTCTCTCTAGCTCTGTTCAAGATACCAAAAGAATATTGAAGAAAACGTTCTGCAAAAGCAAAACAGGAGTTAGCAATTTTTTTTTTGCTCAAAGTCTGTGACACTTTCGCTAAAACCCAAATGGCCTACATTTCCCCAGCTTAATTTTACTATAAGGCATTCTTGGATGTGTGGAAAGCTGCAAAGTTATTAATATCCCCAAGGTTACCTTATTTTCCTATTTGGACTCTGGCCAGACAGTATTACTGGTGTCCACACTAGACACAAATGTACATTTATATATAGACCCCCCCCAATTTAATAATCTTCCATGCAGGAGTAGTCTAGTCCTGCATGGAAGCGGACGCTTAGGAGCAGGACGGAAGAGTGCCATGCATATTAATGAAGGCATGCTGCCTGACTTCCTAGGCTTACACGGAGTGTGTACGAGTGCAGGGGGCGTGTCTGAGAGCAGAGCTCTCAGAATAAACATGCCCCTGCAAAGTAGAACAGCAGAAAGTGGAAATAAATGAGCGAGGCCACTCATAGGTGTCCTCATATCCCCACCAACAGTCCGTCATGTGTACAATAGCAACAGGACATATAAAGTGAAAGAATAAACCTTTTTATTTTTTGTAAAAATCCGATTACAGCTAATCTTGGGTGCGCGAGTGTGCCCATCGCTTAGCTACGGTTAAAGCAGCTTAAAAGGCTGAAGAGGATAACAAGGAAGATATATGCAAATGAAGCAGCATAGCTATAGTGTAGTGGGCAGGGTGTCTGCCTAACGAGCAGGCATTCCCGGTTTGAGTCCCAGTGCAGCACATATCATTCTCCATGAGAAATCTGTATATGAACATTTTTTTCTCATATATTTGCTGTATAACCTACTAAATAACATGTAAATGTGAACTGGACTACTGTATTAATAAGGCACTAGTAAACAGGTTTAAGCACAAATAAGCAGTAGTAAACATATATAAGCACTAGTAAGTGTGTTTAAGTTTGTTTGCGCGAGGTAAGCATTACTCACACAGATTAAGCAAAGTAGAAGCTGAGTGTTAGAAACTGTAACTGGAGGTTAGCAATGCATACAACTGCTTTAAAGTGCCGTAATTACTCTGTACCCAATGGCCCATGTTCTGCCCAGCAACAAAATAAACAGTTTCTGCAAGGCTCAAACTCAGGATCATGTACACTATAGTCACAGTAGTTAACTACTAAGCCACCATAGCAATACATATGAATGAGGTATCAGCAAACTAATCCTCACCACAGGAAAATCAAACCAAACATGTGAACTGAATCTATGTATAGTGTGATGTTGTATAACCTGCTACATAACATAAATATGTGAGATGGAGTACTACAGTAAGCATAGATGTGAGGTGTTATTGTAATAAAGTGTAGAAGTCCCCAGGACCCCATACAGTATATGTACACATGAATCATGGATACCAGACACATATATAACCTGTAATGAATAGTAACTCACTGCCAAAAGGCAAATTAAATGCTAATTAACTATTAAGCAATGATAACCGCTGCACAGCTCAGCTTAGTAAGTGTAAGCAATGTGTAGGGCAGCTGATTCAATCTGCCTAGTGGTATACCTGTTTAAGCAGTGCCAACCTTAGGTAAGCAGGTGTGCACATAGTTTAGCCTATTCAAAACTGGCCAGTCACGGAAAAGTGTGGGAAATTGGCCATATTTAAACCCCACAGGCAGGAATACTACCCATAACTGGTTGTAGCTTCCTACTGCAGGCAGAATGGCTGGATTGGGTGAAGGCACTTGATTTAGAGTGCAGCACTGGGGCATCCAGGAGTCGAAAATCATGGTATGGCACCTGGTAAAACACCATGAGGAGAGACTACTGCAGGGCCAGTACCAGGGCTCGCAGTATAAAATGGAGGCCTGGGACAGTCTCGCCTGTGACCTCACTAGTGCCACAATGATCCCCCAGACTGGTGAGCAGGTCAGTCACTGCCATGCTGACCTGAAGTGGCGGAGGGGGAATGTACTGGAACAGTGAATCCAGGAATCTCATCAGATGCCTAATGCCCCAGTATTAAGTAAGTACTCATTCTATTAAGTAGGTAATAATTGTGTATACTATGGATAGGTCTGGCTATATATCACTGTATTTCTCTGACAGCTGCAGATGAGTGGGCTGTGAACCAGCAAGCCCATGATGCTAGGTTGCAAAGGCTGTGTCGCAAGGCAGGTTAGTAATTATTCTGCACGTACTGTCATAACAAATAAATATAAGACCCTGAGAAAGTGTCATACCAGTAGAAATAAAGGTGTACTATTCTGTGAATAAAGGTATAATCCCTGGAGTGTGTCTGTTTACTCATCTTTCATATGTTGTTGAACTGTTGCATACTATAAATAGTACTGTTCTATTAAGCAGTGTTACCCACACTGTGGAATGCAGATAAAATGAGTCTGAAGGTCTGTTTAACAATGTTGGAATTGCCAAGAGGTCAGTCATATTGTACACATGAGGGAGACTTAGACAGAAAACCTTAGAAAGTTTCACATCAATTCCCTGATAGCACAGTGTGCTGTGATGTTAACTGTAAGTTTTTTGTCACACACAGCAGGGGTTTGAATCCCGTGAGTGCTAGTAAGTTGTATGCATAATCATACCCCACAACTGTACAGATTTAGTTACAATGTTCAGAGAGAAAGCTGTATGGATACTTTCACCCAACAGTACAGAATTTGCTAGAATATTCAAATAGAAAGTTGTATGCATAGTCATACCCCTCAACTGTTCCAGTCTGTCCAGCATGTCCAGATAAATGGCCCACATCACCAGCCTGGTACCCTGTTCCCCTGAAAAATCAGTGTGATGATCCAAGAAATGTAGGCAGCCGTTAATGACATATAACTGATAGTCAGATGTGTACATAGTCAGAGAATGTGTATGAAAACAAACCTGTCATTCCAGCATCTCACCCAAAGTGTATGAGAGCAATTCTCAACATATGTTGCATTAACACCTGCATCTTGTCACGCTTGTATGTAACACACAGGTCACATATATAATAATCTATAAACATACCATTGTACAATATAAGGCCATTGGATAGTGTAATAATATATGTAAGGAACATATCACTGCAGTGACTATGATTGTAGTGAAAACTAAAAGGCTATATTAGTTGTTAATTGAACTCTCTCTCTCACCCCTGCCATATGTGCAAAAATAACCCAATCACACACCTCAGTCGGTATGTGTACACTCCAAACTTTTGTTGGGACATATGTCTTATTGGTTTATAAATATTCACATTTGTTTCTATGCATGTGCCATGTTAAAATACCCCCATATTGGTGGCCTGTTGCCATCAATGAAACCTGCATGTTGTAATGGCCACTGTTGTTCCATATATGCATGTGTTCTGCTTGCTCTGCAACTGTTTAACATCTGATGTGTTGGGTTAATTTGTATACCTATGCATGCTGTTATAACTAAACCTGAATGCTGTTGATTATTACTAACCCGTAGCTGTCTGTAAGCTGCAACACCATGGCTTATATGGGAAGGCCTTTCCCAGCAGACCCACCTGTCCCACCTCAGCTGGCCATGGCACCGGGCACCAGTATGCCTGGGGCCCAGCCTGGGACCTCCTCCTCCATAGGCCCTGCACCACCTTCGGTTGGAACCAATGCAGGGGATGGGGCTCGGCCCCCCTGGGAGCGAGGATGGAGAGGAACCAGTCACCCATCGTCAGGTCCAGGCTGTGGTGTGTAGGGAGATCAGTGGGGCTTTTCGAGACCAGCTACGCCAGCTTGAGGGCCAACTGGCACAATTAGAGGGTGAGCCTGCCCCTCCTACACAGCCACCAGTATGGCCACCTTTGGGGCCGTGAAGGTGCAGTGGTGACTGCCCATGGGTGGGGACCTCAGTCCCACTGTTTCCATGTGGGGGCTCATGGGCTTGAGACTTCCAAACACCCCTCCCTGTCCAAGGTGTTTACCCCCCCACATGTGTCACATACCACCCCTGTATGGGTCTTGTTTGTCTTGTCTGTTAACCTACCCAACCTCTCTCCCCAAATATACCTACTACCCCTCCCCAACATCCCACTCTCACCTGAAACACAAAAGGGCAATCTGTTCCCACAAAAAAAAAATCGCCCCATACATTGCTGTCCATTTCGCACATGTGTCCACTGGACACATATAATCTGGTCTAATTGGCATCACAACAAATTTATGTTGTCCTCACCCCTCTCCCAGGGGTTTGAGTGTCCAAATCTACCTCCAAATTCAGTGTATATGCACAGCTGTTGCTGTTGAAAAATGGGCAGCTATGGACCTTCCGTACAACCTTCCTGCACATGCCTAGCTACTTTCCCTACTGCCTTTTCCTCTTTGTGCCCCTTTTTCACCACTTTCCTATCAACCTTTTTTTCTTTTCTTTTAAAGAAATGAGCATGGGGCTAAGTGGCAGTACACACTTTTAAGCAGCAGTAAGGGGGGTTAAACCTGTTTGTGCAGGGGTAAGCACTGCCTACACAGGTTAAGCAATATCACAGCTAACTGAGCGTAAGACACTGTAACCAGAATTTGGCAGTGCTTACCTCCGCACAAAACCACACAAACCCGCTTACAACTGCTTTAAAGTGCCTTAATCACTCAAAATCCAACCGCCGGTGTTCTGCACCACCAACAAAATAAACAGCTCCTGCAAGGCTCAAACCAAGGACCCTGCACACCATAGACAAAGGGATCTATAACTAAGCCATGACAGATACAAATAATTTTGATGTTTTCAGAAACATATCATCCAGTTCAGTCATGCAACAGCACAGAGAATGTATACCTACAGCTAGATGGACATGTGTGTGTAAATATATTACTGTCTAAACGGATGCAACATATCTATAGATGGTCTCACACACACACACACACACACACACACACACACACACACACACACACACACACACACACACATATATATATATATCCAGAGATATATACATATATATACAAATATATAAACAGATGTACATGCAAATGCTGACAACTACACACATATATATATGTCAACATCCATACGTCAACATGTACACAGCAAGTTACACATATGTACCCAGATAAATATCCCCATAGGTATATATGGACATATTTAGAAATATGTAAGCAAATATATACACCCACAGAGGTATATATGGCCAGACATCTGTAGATAGCAATGGTAGATTAACAGACACATATATGTCCACATGCACCGTGAAAGGGCTTGACAGGCCCCAAACAATATACGTCACATACAAATTGCATACCCCCTACCCAGACACGTCCGCCCTGCAAAACACAACCAAGCTCAATGTAATGTACATATGTCACTGAAATAGGGATTTAAATTAGCCTTGGTCAAGTTCTACATGTTGACATCACATCCCCCTCTCCCCCACCCACTAGGCGGCCCGAGCAGTACAGGCCCATCCAAGCAAGGCCATCCCCGACCCATACATTCATTACCCACAGTTCTGCTTCCCCCCACCCTCTGCACACACACAGCCACCATCTCAACCCTGGTTACCAGCCCATAGCTACCACACCACCACACAATGCCCCCCCTCCACACACCCCAGCTCGGCACCCATCCCTTATGTTGTCTCGACCCAAGTATCCTAGGTCTGGCACACGCCATAGTCCATGCACATAGCCATGGGTACCTATGTAACTCTGGGCATAGATGTAAGTTGTATACCCAATGTTCGGGCTGTCCCACATGGGACGAATGATCACCTGGTACTATCAATAGATTTCATGTGTGACTCTGTGTACACTAACAGATTTAGGTGTAGATATCGCAAAACATACGTGGCACACAAGGTTGGCAGATATACACAGGAAACAGTACTCAGCAATAACAGGTAACATGACAGGATATGTAGCTAAATATGTACAGGAATGTGTGTGTATATATACCCATAACTACATGGAAATATACCTCCCCCTCTCTGTAGTACAAATGTATACATACATAGACAGACATGTATATAAATACCCACATACAGATATATACATATGCAGACATCCATACATCCACATGTCGTTATATATATATATATATATATATATATATATATATATATATGTATATATATATATATATATATATATATATATATATATATATATTATATATATACATACATATATATATATATATATATATATATATATATATATATATATACATATATATATATATATATATATATATATATATATATATATATATATATATCCATATATGGGAGCACTACAGAATCCTGAAAGCCCAAAATCCTGAAAGTTCAAAATACTGAAAACACACAGGATATTTAAGTAGCAGGGGGTGTGGGGTGCAGGGGGTCTTGCCCTCCTGCATATAGTTGAAGGGTAATATGTTTCTGTATGTACTTGTACTGGAATATAGCAAGTGTTGGTATCCTGTGTGTTTTAAGGATTTTGAGTTTTCAGTATTTTGAGTTTTCAGGATTTTGAACTTTCAGGATTTTGGTCTCAGGATTTTGGTCTTCAGGATTTTGGGCTTTAAATATTACCCTTCAACTATATGCAGGGAGGCAAGCCCCCCCCCCTGCACCCCCACACCCCCTGCTACTTGAATATATCAACTCCGAGATTGCACTTCATTACACTAAGTGCAATCTTGGAGATGATATATTTAAGTAGTAGGGGTTGTGGGGGGTGCAGCTTCCCACATGGGGGTGCAGGGGGGGCTAGCCCCCCTGCTTATACTTGTAGAACAATAATATAGTTTGTGTTTTATTTCTTTATGTATGTACTTGTGCTGGAATATAGTAAATGTTGCTATCTTGTATGTTTTCAGGATTTTGAGTTTTCAGTATTTTGAACTTTCAGGATTTTGATCTCAAGATTTTGGGCTTTAGAATTTTGGGCTTTCAGGATTCTGTAGCGCTCCCATGCATATATATATATATATATATATATATATATATATATATATATATATATATATATATGTGTGTGTGTGTGTGTGTGTGTGTGTGTGTGTAAATCTACACAAATATATAGCTAGGATATGATACAGCGGTTAAGAATTACATATGTTCACAGACTGTGCCAATGGGGGTGAGGGGCCAATCAACAAATGTAACACATAGCATCAACCCCCCCCCCAAGCTATACAGGTGGAACATGCAAACACACAATAAAAGTAAACAAACCCCTGCTTCCCAGACTACAGGCAGGATACTACCAGTGGGAGAGACCCACCTAGTCTAATCTTGAAACAAAGACAAGAATGTCCCTTGCGGGACAACCCAAAAATTGTATGGATATTCGGGTTTCCAGCCATTACACAGATAACCTATGGCAGGGAATGCATGTTCCCAGACTACAAGGTTGGGGAAGCCTAATGACCCATAGGGCAAGACAACGTATGTGATGGGTCCCGAAAAGTGGAGAGTGGGCAGTGTGTAGTGGCGTGTTTAGACCCGACCTGCACCCGGAGTAAGGAAGACTGCTGAAGAGGAGGTGCAGGGGGTAACTATGGGTATGAAATTATGGGCCTAGGCATGCAGGTGTTGGCTGGAGCAGTTCTATGTGGAACGCCCAAGGGTTGTAAGCAATAGTGTGCATTGGGCAGAGATGACGCCTAACAAGCAGCCATGCCCAGTATGAGTCCCACTGCAGCAAAGTCTAGTTGACATGGCAAAGGATGGTATAACCAGATATGTTGTTGCAAACTCACTAAATGACAACAAAGAACACATAGTCACAACACCCCACTGTAGGCATGTAAGCTGAACTAATTGGCATCACAAGGTATTATTGCTGTCCTCACCCCCACCCAGGGGTGTGAGTGTCCAAACCTATCCCCAAATGCAGGGTATATACACAGCTGTCACTGTAGCAGAAATGGTCAGCTGTGGACCTTCCCGTCAGCCTTCCTGCACATCCCTGGACATGTCCCCTACTATCAGCCCCACTGTGTGGCCCAATAACACCATTTACCTATTGACCCCTGTTTCATTACTAGTGATGTTCACAGTCACAAGTAGGTGACACCCTCCTCACAACTGTATTTGCAGAATCTAGAGCCCCCAACCCACGTGTATTACCGCAGCTGTCCCACACAACACATGTAAATAACACATGAAGGGAAACCTCAAGCACACTTGGATCACCACCTACTCTGCACCTGGCGAAGTCCACACCCCCAACTAACACTCCATACCCCTACACCAACTAGTGACACGACGCCTCCTGTCCTGCCTCACATACAAACCCCAGCATCCTGCAAACCTGCACTACTGCTCCCCTACCAATCAGTCCAATGGCCTACTATACAGTTAAAATGCCCCCCCGTCCACCCACCTACCTACTCCTTCACTATTCACATCTACTCTACAACACAGGTATGGCATAACTATGCCTAACCCGAATACCTGAGTGTAACCTATCTAGAACTGCTAAACTGGAATCCCACTTCACCTCACACTGACCTTCGTCAACAGTCATACCTGACATGTACACCTGACTTAAGCATGTATAATACCGACATGTTAATGAAGTAGCGCAGGGGTATGCAGCAGCAAGTGAGATTACAGCTGTTTGGGTGGCGGTAAGCAATGCCCACACACTGGTTAAGCAATGTGGAGGCCAACCCAGTGTAAGATGCCATAACCGGAGGTCAGCAAGTCTGAGCCTCGCACACACCAGCGCATACTCGCCTACACTTCCACCACAGTGGCTTAGGCACTCTGTAGCCAACAGCTCTCTTCGTGCCCAGTAACAAAATAATCAGCACTCCCAGTTTCTCCCACCCCACCCTGCACACTATAGTCCAAGTTCATAGGTACATAGGTTCATAGTTTGGTACTAGGCTATCAGCCCTAGGGCCTATGCAAGCCTAGCCATAACAATTCCCTGGCTATTTCTTCCCACACTATTTACTTCCCTGGACCCCTGTCTAGCAGGGCGACTGACTTTATCCCTGGGGAGAATTTCCTTTCTCCCATCCAATTGTCAAGGTTCCTTTTGAAGGGGGCCAAAGAGGCACTCTGCTTGACATGTATGGGCAATCTATTCCAGAGTCTGGGGAGTCTCTGGGTCAGGAACCTATCCCTCCAGCATGTTTTGTTTATTGTGATGACAAAGTTTAGATCTCTGGAGCATGTGGCTCTGCGGGATTGGGATTTCTTTAAGTGTAGCATGTCCAACAGCTCTGGGTTTGACATGGCATTGTATGTTATGCAGAGATCGCCTCTGAGTAGACGATACGCGACAGAATATAGCTGGAGTTTTTTAAGGCGGTCAGCATAGGGCATCTGCTTTAGGCCTGTGATTCTTTTAGTGAGGTATTTCTGCGGCCTTTCCAGTTGTTGCAGATGTCTTAAGAGGTACATACCAAATGGGGAGTTGTATTTTGTAATGGGTCTAATGAGGGATGAGTAAAGTGGGACAATGACCTCCTTTTTTCAGGATGAAAAGCCCTTAGTGATGAGGTGTGCCACATAGAAGGATTTCCTGACTGTTGTGGTGATGTGGTTATCGAAGGTGAGACCACTGTCCACCTGTGTCCCTAAGTCTCTTATCACCCTTTTGGTGTTTAGTGTACCTATGTGGTAATTCACAGATACATGTTTTTTCCCAAAGGGGATAACTATACATTTCTTGGCATTGAGCTTGAGCCTATGGCTCTGGCACCAAGCATCTGTTTCTGTAAGGCCCTTTTTTAGAGTATCCACATAATTTGGGGATTCAATAATGGCTCCCAGTTTGCAGTCATCTGCGAACTTTGTTAGCCAGAGTCCCTTAGTGTTGGCCTGTACTTCAGAGAAGTAGATGCCAAACAAGAGCAGTCCCAGGACTGAACCCTGAGGTACTCCACTTGTCACTTATCTGGAGCTGGATTTGAAGTCGGCTACTTTTACTGTGTGCGTTCTATCAGTAAGCCGGTTAGCAACCCATTGGGTGACGTAGGGATTAATGCCCAGCTTAGTAAGTTTATCTATGATTCCTGAGTGGGGGATGGTGTCAAAGGCCTTGGCAAGGTCTAGATAGGCTGTGTAGACCACCTTACACTTGTCCTTGGCTCTGGAGACTGATTTGAAGAAGACAATCAGGTTCAGGAGACAAGATCTGTCTTTCACAAACACAAACTGGATGGGGTCCAGTGTTTGAAAGTTGCCAATGTCTTTGTTTATAAGTTCCATGATAATACGCTTCATGGCCTTGCAGATAAAGCTTGTCAGACTGATGGGATGGTAGTTTCCAGGATCCAAGGTGGATCCCCCCTTGTGGAGTGGGATAACTGTAGCTCTGCGCCACTCAGTGGGCAGGAAACCTGAGGTGAGGCTATGATTAAACATGACACTTAGGTGAGGTGCCAGTTCATATAGTTCATGTAGTACACAGCCCGGAATGTCATCTGGTCCCATGGATGCTGTATTCTTAGCTTTGGAGAGTGAGTTTTTTACCTCTGTGGCCGTTATTACCAGAATTTGGCAATCTTTGGGTATTGAGATGGGCCATTTAGGGGGTGTGAGGGTGGGGAAGTTGGCACTGAATTCATCTGCCAGGATTTTGGCAATATCCTTGGGATCAGTATATTTAATGCCATTCTGCTTTAGCTCAGAGCATATCTGAGCATTGCCATTTAGAATCTTGACAGTGAAAGAATGCCTTGTGGTTGTCTTTGGAATCTTTGGCAATTTTATTTTCGTAACTAGCTTTAGAGGATTTTATGAGGGATCTCAGTTTCTTACTGAGGCTGGTAAGGGAGTTTTTTGCATCCTGGGATTTTCCTCTTTTCTGCAACCATTTCTTCCTTTTGTTGTAAAGTTTGTTTATGGCAGGGGACTACCAGATTGGCTTCCTTTTTTTGGATGAAAGCATCTTGTTTCTATTTGGGATGGCACGATTCATGCATGAGTGGATGTGCTCATACAGTGCCTTAGTGTAGGATTCAGCAGTTGAACCTTCAGTTCCCGTCTGCATGGGTGTCATGAAGTTTGCACTTCTGACTTGAGTAGCGCGAAGTTGGCTTTGGAGAAGTTTTTTATGGAGGTTTCCTTACTGGGGGGTGGGGGTGGGATGTGGATGTTAAAGGTGATTAGCTTATGGTCAGACCTGACTAACGAGGGGGTGACCATAGGTGTGGAGCATCAATTTCCCATGTTGGCAATGAACAGGTCCAGGATATTGGAGCCCCTGATGGGACTATGGATTAGTTGATCCAGGGCGTTGGAATTTATGAATTCCAAGAACCGTTGGGCAAAGGTGTTTGTACATGAGTAGTTTTCCCAGTTAAAGGCAGGGTAGTTAAAAATCGCCCAGTATTAGTGTGTTTGGTTCTATCTTAATATTTTCCAGTATGTTTGGAAAGGTGTAGTGAGATTCTTGGGGTATGGTGGGGGATCTGTAGCAAGCTACAATTTGGATTGCAGTCTTACCTAGTGTTAGTTGCACCTGGAGAATTTCAGATTCATTGTGTTGAGCAACTAGCCTGGTGGTGTGAATATCCTTGATGAATATTAATACTCCTCCACCTTTAGTGTTTCAGTCCTGGTTTGGTGGCTGAAAAGTGTGGTAAGAGTTGTAGCCTGGTATTTCAGGGGTGCTCTCTGGAGCCTTGAACCAGGTCTCAGTTACTGCACAGATATCGATGTGCTCCATTTTTAGGAGTGCCTCGAGAGAGTGCATTTCAAGGTTTAGACTTCTAGCATTGAATAGCATTACCTTCAGATTTTGCATACTTGTACCTGTTACGGTGGTGGTTTTGTCCTTTGAACTTTGCCTAAAAAAGGCACTATAGGGGTGGCAAGAGCCTTAGCCAGTAACCTGAATCCCAGGAGCGACAGGTGCAGACCATCTCTGGCAAAGCATTGTGGTCTGTCAATCATGTCGTCCCAGGCAGACAGATACTGGATCCCTTTTGAATGACACCAGAAGCTTAGCCAATTGTTGGAGTCAACCATTTTGTCCTTATATTGTGGTATCATTCTGGGCGAAGGCAGGATGCTACTCAGGGCTAGGGTCATACCTACCTGGGCCACATGATCTGAGAGCTCTTCCATGTCTCTTTTCATGTAGTCCAGGGAGGTACGTCTCAAGTCATTCACTCCAACATGGACAATGACAGAGTCATATTTGTACTTGTTGTGGAGTGACTTGAGTGCATGCATTATGTGGTGGATCCTGGCACCCGACAGGCAGCTGACTGTAATTTTCTCCTTGTTCAACCTGGTGAGAGGGACATCAGTGTGCCGGACTATAGAGTCACCTATGACTAAAGTGTTAGGTACATTTTCTTGCCTTAGGGGCTGTTGCTGGGTGGCACACTGGTGTTGTGAACTATGTGACACTTTGGTTGTGATTGGTGTTTGTTTGCATTTCAGCTTCAGAGGTCCTTGTTGCTTGGGCAGGTTACAGTTAAGGGCCTCTGCATATGTGGATTTAGTGTTGCTATATGTGGGTGTTGGTGGTGTGGGTTTAGAAGGGCTTTGTGTTGCTTGAGGTGTAGTGTGGGTGTTAACCTTCTCCTCTTGACTGTCTAGCACAATCTTGGGTGGAGAGAGCTTTGCTTCCATTTTGGCTATGTAAGTGCATCTCTTACAGGTTGTAGTGTTGGGTGGTAGGAGGAAAGGGTTGTCTGTGTACATGAGGCAATTGCTGCATTGCCCCAGTATGCCCAGATTCACCAGGTGGACAGGAGAAATCACCGAAGCTGACCCTTGGACATGCCTGGTTTGGTGCTTTTTTTTTTTTGTAAAGTACAGGAGCTGTTTTCCCTTACCTTAGCAAGGTACTTTGCAATTATAGGCTGTTTAGTGCCTACTATTAATTTCTCCTTATTAACAAGGAGAGTTGAGTGCTTGTATCAGTTTAAGGCTTCCTAGTGCTTTCCAGCAGGTATTAGAGAAAGTGCTAGTCGCAGGGATGCTTAAAGGTAAGATGAAAAAAAATGCACACTGCAGTGTGCACTAGAGAAGTTAGATGTGAAAGTAGGTAACTTAAGTTTTACCTGTTTAAAAAGTTAAGGTTTAGTAGAGACTTGCTATTTTTAAAAAAGCAAGATGGGTTGAAAAGGGTGGTCACTTTTGTATTCTGGTACTATGGAATACAGTAGGATGGCCAATAAATTTAAA
>NC_056741.1:1182657854-1182762854 GCF_019279795.1 Protopterus annectens
TATTGGGTGACACTCCTATTATTGTTTATAGTAGGGGTTCCAACTTAAAAGATATTTTGGAAAAAGACTGGAGGGGCACTAGGCGTTCCTTTATGAACAAATGTGGTTGCTGTAAATGGTGTAGGTATATAGCTGTAGGGGCTTACCTCACCATTACTGGTTTTGGGCGAACTATTGCCTGCCCTGGTATGTGTAATTGTCAAACCAAGAATTGTGTTTATGTAGCTACTTGTATGTCATGCAACGCATTTTACGTCGGTATGACAACGAGAAGCTTGAAAGAAAGAATCCGAGAACATTGTGGTTCTATTAGAAGAGGGGACGAGCATAATGCACTTTTTTACATTCCCAGGGATGTTATGAGTTTAAAAAGTTTTTGTTTTTTATAGTTGATAAGGTTCATTTGGATTACCAAGGTGACATTAACAATTGTGTAGCGTTGCGTGAAATGGAGTGGCAGATCAGGTTGAATGCCACTAGATCACCTGGGATCAATGAGAATATCTCCTTGAAACCTTTGTTGAAATTTAGGGCAAGCATAATATGAATCAGTAATATCATGATGAATTTCATTCATCTTTATTTACCATTATTTATTTTGAGGAAGGATATTTTACATAACATACAATATTTCTAGTATAATTATTTTAATGAGATGAGTTATTATTAAAAATATAGTTAATAGATTTTGGTTAGGTACATTTTATTTTATTTTTTATTTTTTAATTTATTTTATTTTATTTTATAATACATTTCATTCAGATATATGAAATGTTATATAAGGTATTTGATACATACAATTTTCATAACCATTTTTTTGAAGAAAAATGTCATTGAAAGACTTTTAAGTCGATATGCTTTTTTGTTGTTTTGAATTGCTGTTTTGAATTGCAGGTTTTATTGATGTAAGAAGTTTGATTAATTGAATAATTGATTGATGTAAGAAAATTCAATAGTATTTATTTGAAGCAAGCTGGGTGTGTCAATTAAGACTCTGATGAAGCCAGTGTACCTGGTGAAAGCGCTTAGTCGATGTGCTTTTTTGCTGCTTTTTTGGTGGAATAAATCATCAATTTTATTTTATTAGCAACGTGTTTTGGTTCCTGCCTGCATCTGCAACGAGTTTCTGGTTGGTGTCTCATTGCCGTTTACCATTACACTGTGGTCGACATTTATTATCCATTTTGGTGGATTCCTGCATTGGGGTCGTCTTCTCTTTTGTTTGTGACTATACCAGACCATAAGCACAGTTAATGGGGGCACCTGCTAATTACTTCTATGAAACCCCCCCAGCCCTAATGGATATGTTGTGCAATCCACTATCCAGCACATGCAGTACATGATGTCAGGAATTTCCACTACACAGCTACAGTGCTCCAACAGTAATCCAAGTCACCTGTACATGTCAGGGCAATATCTGTAGCATGTCATGCAGAAAAGTCAGTCTACCGTAAGGAATGTACAATGTGGAAGGGGTACACTACAGTGGTACAATGGTACAGATATGCACACACATCTATACAGTGACAAGTATGTGCAGGTATACATATATATATATATATATATATATATATATATATATATGAATGAGATATATAGGTACATACACATATACACAGACAAAAGGTATTAGTAGTAGTGTGGATGTACTGGGTGGAAAGTATATCCCCTCAGCCACAAGCCCTGTAAATGGTACCTGTGACATGTGTAGTGTGGCAACCATTCCCACAAAGGGAATGCTTACATTACACATATACCTACTCACAATTCAAAGGACATGAGATGACCCACAAATATGTAAACACAGACAACCTTTATTTATGTATTTTACAGTAATGTATACTATTACTTACAGCACATAGATTTGGACTTATCTAACCAGTGAGGAATGCAAGGCCCACATAAAACAGTAGATGCAGACAGTGCGGATATATAACATACTATGCTGTCCAGGCCAAGCCTTTCAATTCGTACAACTGTAGACAAAGGATTTGCCATCAAGATAAGTAACAATAAACAATATCAGATGTAGTTCAGCAGCCTCCGGTTACACTCTGCAGTCAAGGCCTATGGGGAAATGTATTACCTGTGGTAATGTCTATGTATCTGTCACATGTATGGACCCTGACCAACAAATGTTGTGGAGGTCCATGATATGACTGGGATGATAACAGGAATGCTAGCAGTAAATAATGATAGGCCATTACCAAACAACCCCTAATCGTATCACAGCAGGACAATGCCAGCCATATATGTGGAGGACAGAGGCAGGAACACAGGCCCATACACGCAATATTGCTGTTACACACCCTGGAAATTGCTGGTGTTACAGGATTTGTTGCAACATACCCTTATGCAGGAATAACACATAAGGAACACAAATGGATGTAGCCATGTACTGATAGCATGCAACAACAGATTGCCAGGGATATATCCAGGACAAGACCTGTGTGGTATACAGACAAAAGCAAACAGACAATCCACTGGCCATCATGTGGATAGGCATACAGTTGAAAGCTATGCAGACAGACTGCATTCCATCCTAAACTACTATGTACACACAAACACTGCAAGACCAGCAATATACAATGCACATAACAACACTACTCACTCTGTCTGTAGGTCTGGAACCTCTTACAATTGTGTAGTTGGCCTGTGTCTGCAAGTCCTGCTGTAAGAGGTACTACAACCTGCCATCTGTAACACTGCTGCCCACATACAGGAAGGATGTCCTCCATACTGGAAAGTTGAAGGGACAACGCCCACATGAGTCAGCAATTTAAAGTATTGGGTTGCCATGACAGTGGTTAACTGAATCACTACACAGCAGGCTGCACGCAATTAGCAACTGTTACATAGTGGTTGGTGCAGAGCCCATCACCTGATCATGTGCATCACCTACAAAAGCCATGCTGCAATCTATTCAAGCCAACTCAGTCGCTCTAGTGGAGAGGGAGAGAGAGAGAGAGAGAGAGGGGAAAAAAGATAACACAAAAAACACACACAGTGGGGAAAAAAGGAAACCTACAAGTGAAAACCGGGAAGGCATCACACTCGTCCAAAAAAAAAGGCATGTACACCATAACTGTATGTAATTTAATGTAGTATGTGGTATAGATTAATAGGATATATGATGTTGAATGTTTGATATGTGCCACCTGTAGTTGTCCTGTAATGATGTTCCTCTGAACAACTGCTCTGGACAATACTGTCTGTCCCTGTAGGCAATGGGACCTGCCCGCCAACTGTGCAGATCAGCAATGAATGACAAAGATGTCAGCCATAATATCTATGTGTTTTATGTTAGTGTGGACAATAGCTGGTGGCGGAAGTACTGCCGTAATGATAGACACATGGGTGTCAGAGCACACCACTTGCAGGACAGTCATGTTAATGTGTAATGTAGCATACACAAGTGCCATAGGTGTATAATAGGCGTACCAGCAATCTCACACCATATATACCACCCTAGTGTTAGTCTGTGTTCACATGTGACACCTGTCTGTGTTGCAGCAAGGCAGAACAGTGCAGCTGTGAATGAAAGACAGTTACAGAATGCGGACCAGATGTCTGTATGCACTCCACATATAGATAAATATCTGTGTGATACAGAATGTGATGTGTATGTGTACAGATAGACATTCGTATAGACATAGGTATATCAACAATGCACAACAAATATCTACACTTATATGTACACAGATATATATTTATACACATATATATAGTGGCACTGACAATGGCATGCAGGTGAAATAGTCTGTAGCAGGCCAACAAAGATAAGTGCCCCCACAGGGAGCATGGCTATAAACACATAGCACAAAACATGGCACATACACATAGCACAAAGCTTGGTACAATACAACATATGTCCCAATGGTAGGTAAGCAGCTGACATAACAATTGTATTCTGTGAACGGTTTGTTGTAGCTGATATGGTGGAGGGAGACAAATATGTGTATTAAGAACTATGGTAACCCTGCTGTATGAGTGGCTCAGACCGGTTTCCATCTTTATGTCTTCCAGGGAACATGTCACATAGTCGTCTGCCCACATACAGCGTCGCTGAGACAGAGGTTATTATCTACCACCTGATACAGCACTAAGAACAGCTGTTTGGGCGGACAGCCCATGACCAGCAGGAGAGGACTGCCCTGTGGAACGAGCTAGTCCACAGGGTCAATGATGCCGGACTGCATAACCGCAGCTATGAGCAAGTCCGGCATCATTGCAACGACCTGCTTCACTATGTATGTCAGAATGCAGCTGCCATAAGGGGGGACCACCTCGCAACAGAGGGAGGCAACCCACCCATCCACCCATCACCCATGTGGAGGAGCTTCTCAGCAGCCTTGTGGCACCTGCCCGTCTGCAGCAACAACACCTGGCAGGGCACATTTTGGAGGTGGGCGCCAATGACAAACCAGCTGAGGAGCGTGCAGGTAAGGCCCCAGGGCACATCGGTACACCACTCTTGTGTATGCATCTGCATCTGTACAAGTACATCATGCAAATCTGAGATGTCATATAGTCTGCTGCTGTGTAGTAGTAATAAACAGTTCTGTATAAGTTGTAATGTTGTGAAATTCTACTTCTGATGTAACGTAATGCTGCACTCACCTTTTATGAATGTCGCAGGTGTGGCCACTAACATCAACATTCTCACACTCCTATGTAGGTCCCTCCAGGATGCCACCATGGCAGCAGCCCATAGCCGGTGAGTATGGTTCATGTTCATGCATGATGATACAATGTGCATGTAATAACTATGGGAAATCCCATGCACACATCTAACACACCTACCCATACTGCATGCTGTACATGTTCACATTTTGTTGCTGTGAAATGCACTGCATCACAGTAGAGACTATGCTGGGGTATCGGCAGGGTAAAACAGACACATGCAAGGTAACTAACATCCTGTCATTGTGCAGTGTGTCCACAGGGTTGTGAAGTATGTCAGGACACATGGCCTACAGTGGGCACATGTGTAAATCAACACCACTATGGCTACAGCTGCACACAATCAGGTTAAGTAAACGTGGCATACGTAACCCTGACCCCCACAGGACTTGTGACAGCAGTGTGTGCACTCCAAGGGATGTTCACATGAGTAGACCTTGCAACCATGCAGAGATCTGGGATATGTGTAGGGCACCCCCCCCCCACAGTCATGGTAAGGTCCGCTGGTTTTCAGTGTAATAGTCTTGTACTGATCATACATGCACTGCTGATGTTGCGATTTGTAACACAGACATCAGGCTTTCCCAAATGATAGCTGTTCACATATCATCCCAGGTATGAGTTGCTATAACACATAGGGGCAGTGAGCAGAGGAGCTGACATAACCAACACAGTACTGCATATGCAGCAATGGTTTCTACATCTGTGAGGTATGGTGCATAGTATAAGGCAGGGTGTGGAACAGGTCCACAGAAACACTTTGTAAATGGGTGCAGTGTTAACAAGGGGAAGGGCCATCACCTACCAACACAGCACATGCCTCACAAACATGTATACTGCCGCTAGCATGAAGTCACTATATTTGCACTGCATGCTTTTGAGCACCATATGTAATGCATGTTGACAGAAAGGTAATGGGAGTATTGTGTGTACAAATGTTAAATCCACATGTAGGAGTGTGGTGTGTGTGTGTGTGTGTGTGTGTGTGTGTGTGTGTGTGTGTGTGTGTGTGTGTGTGTGTGTGGATTGTGTTTGTAAGTGCAATCTAGTGGAGTGTGGACGATGCATGTCAGATGTGTGTGTACATGTGTGTCTGTGTGTGTGGGTGTCCATGTATGCACAAGTGATAGTGGGATTGACCACACGGCAGTACTTCCCCTTGGGATTGTGCTGTACATGTCAGATGTGTGTGTACATGTGTGTCTGTGTGTGTGGGTGTCCATGTATGCACAGGTGATAGTGGGATTGACCACATGGCCGTACTTCCTCTTGAGATTGTGCTGTACATGTACATGGAGTGAGACATGGGACATCAGGACAACCTGTCTGGTATGTGCATACAGGACAGCTGATTGCATAACAAGGTCTGTAGCATGGAACATACATTGGGAGGTGACGTACATACCAGTTATACATATATTGCCATCAGCAGATAGGTAACCAGCTATCCACATATGCAGCACTACAAATGCAATGGGAAATTACCACAGCACATCAGTGAGTGTATCCAGGTAGTACTGTTGTCCGCATGATGGGTCGCTTGTGCAGCAGATGTGGCATGGACTGAGCAAGACTGTAGTATGAGGCTCTGGTGTGTGACATATGTAGTGAATGTAGCAGACCCAGCCATGTAGGGGCCTTATACACCATTACTGCCTATACACTGGGTAATACGGGATGACAGCAGTGAGGCCATGTACAACCTACTTCACCCAAGTCAGGGAGTTGATGGAGTAATAGGTCAGGTATTCTAACCACATGTATAGGCATGGAGAGGAATGATATGTTATATTAATGGGCAGTAGTAATGCATGTATATTAGCAAGTGCCATGCAGGATGGGGAACATATGTAACTGAATGTGGAACTGTCTGTAAACCCAGGGAAGGTGACGTAGTAAGATGGCTGTCAGTGTGTATACTGTTATGCAATGCTGTACAGGTCTTAAAGTGTGTATTTGTTTCCCACACAGGTGGTGAGGTGGGTCAGGGGCCCTCCTGCATGCAAACTGAGGTAGGTGTTGCTACAGACACCTACAACCCCCATCACATGTGGTCATAGCAGAGGGACAGTTGGGGGTTGGTGGCAATGGCCAGGAAAGTGTGGTGTCCATATCAACTGTGTCAGCTCACAGTCGGCATAGCCAGATGTCTAGAAGGCCACCACATCGGCATATGTACCATGGTGCTCCTGGGAGGACCACAGGTCATCATGCCCTTGGCAGAGGCGCCACAACTGGTACCACCAGGAGCATGTTTCAGGCCATAATGGAGGCACAGGCATGTATGGAAATGCACAACAGACAGGGCCTGAGGCTGTAGAGGTCTGCTTTAAGTGGAAACCTCCATGAACTCGCTGGTGACCTCCATGAATATACCAAGGTCATGGATAGACAATGGGATGAGATAGTGGGCCTCCTCGACCGTGGTATCTTTGTGCTAGAAAGTGTGGTGGGAGTGGTGTGATGGCCGTGTAGACATAGGCCAGAAACACCAGCAGCTGGCGGTCAGCGTGGATGTGCCAGGATGCCCAGCCACTCCCATAGTGGCAGTACCAGCCCCAGCACACCACTGGGACTGCTGTCCACACCACACTACAGCAGGCCTCGTGCACATGGCCCTGGCCAGTCCCAGGCAGGACATGGTTACTGCAGATAATGTCTTCATCAGGGGAGAGTAGCACCTCAAGGTCTGTACCTGCACGTGCCCATGGAACCCCTGGCAGGCACATTCAGCGTGTCCAAGGCCGGAGGCAGTGAACTGCACACCCTGCCAGGTATGGTCTGCAGCTGTCCAACATCACTCGTATAGGGCAGCCGCATGGTGGAACTGTGTGCATGCATACCCACAAACTATGCAACCACACCTAGGGAGACCCCACACCGACACACACCACATCACCATGCTTTAATCAGTGAACCACACCCCTCACCCACACACATGGTGACACATGTTTGGACCACCCCCGGCCTCTGGCACACCAGCAACACACCATGTGCATATGATACCTGTGCCACAACCCTGTCATCCATAACATCAATGCAGGGAAGGCTAATATGGTTCTGATGCACATGGTGACTGTAACAGAGTGCCGCACTGTACTGCAGTGTAAGATGTCAGGGGTAATGTGTAATGCATACATGTCAGGTAGTGTAGCCATGCAGCTATGATGACTTTCACACACCCTGTGCATATGATAATACCTGTGCCACATGCCTGTCATGTATAACATTTTTACAGGGATAGGCTAATATGATTCTGATGCACATGGTGACTGTATTAGAGTGCCACAACGTACTGCAGTGTAAGATGTTGTCAGGGCAATGTGTAATGCATACATGTCAGGTAGTGTAGCCATGCAGCTATGATGCATCTCAGCTGTTGGTAACACTAATTGTTATCCCCATACTGTTATCCATTTGTGTTGTAGGTGTACATGTGTCAGCAGGAGGATGGTCTGTAGTCATATTCCCCAAGGGTATGTCAGTGTGGTGACACAATGGCAGTGACATATCTGGTGTACAGTTGCACACATGGCACAGGTATGTATAACAGTTATTGGCCATGCAAAATTGACCGGTGGCCTGCTGGTACAGGTATAATCTGCACCCTTATGTCAACCCATCCACATACACACACATCCTTACTTAGTGACACTGTATCTAGACCCCTACCCAGATATGTAGTGCTACTGAACTGTGTGGCTGGCATTGCACACATGACACCATCTGTAGGGTAAGGTGTGTACCAGGTCATATGTTACATGCAGACCATCCAGAAACACATACAATATGGTAATGGGGGATGCAATGTTTGTATATGGAGAATACATAGTGTGTCATACCATCATATACACATTGACTGACACATAACAGGTAGACACACATGTTAGAGACCTGGTTGCATTGTTGATAACTAACTAGTCTGTGTGTCCAGTGTGTTACAGGTAGGCTGCACACAGCACATGTGTAACTGGGCTGTATCCTGTTATCTGTTACCTGTATGGGTGATGGTGACAGTGGCCACGAGAGAGTGGTACATGGGCCATATACCAGGTGTACCATGGTGTAAAGACAGTGTACACAGCATCCATATCCCCCACTGGATATTGTACACACTGGAACCCATCTTGATACTCTGACATACCCACTATCACACATTGGCCATGATGCCAAAACAACCCATTGCATATCACAACAGTGGTACCATAGGGATATGCATGTGATGCACACGCCATAGGCATAGTAGGGCATTGCATTGTTTTGCCACACCTATGGGTGACAACAACAATATCTGTACTACTGTGTGGCAATGTGTATTGTAATAGTATGTGGCCTTAGAATGGTGTACCCTACAGATATGCACACATACACACATGTGGCAGATTTCAATGGGATTCCCATTCCTACCGACCCATTGGTACAACACTGTTGTGCTGGTACTGCAAGGCACATGTAGCTGTTAGGGTGAGGAGTGTAACAGGCTACATGTTACATTAATGGGGTTTTGAGGCACCACGCACTATACGAGTTGTGTAAATAGGCACCCCCCCCAGCCAAACACATCTGCCCTGCAATGCAATACCAAGTATTGGAGATCCCATAACCAGGGCCTGTGACAACATGAGCACACAATGTTACCTGTACTACATCCCACCTGTATAATGTCAGGCTGGTATTGGTAACATATCAAGCAGTACAGTCTGGCTCCCATGGGAAATGTATTATGTGGAAGCCATCAGCATTCCCAGGATACAGATACACAGACACAGATATGCAGATACAGGTATATATATATATATATATATATATATATATATATATATATATATATATATACATATATATATATATATATATATATATATATATATATATATATATATATATATATGTATATATATATATATATTTGTATGTATATACATATACATGTGACTACACATACACACACAGTTATATGTACAGTAAGATACATAAGTGGAAGGTGGAACAGCCACTATGTCTACAGTTGACCCCTGAATGACTGGACACTGTATGTGCCACCCATACAAATGACAATGGTTGCCTATAACATACACACACAAAGAGGTCATAGTTGAAACACCACCCACAGGTTTGCAGACATGGAAACCTTTAATTGTGTACTATTACAGTTCTACATATATATGTCATATAGTTGTTCAGACACTGACAACTATATCAAAGGAGTGATGCTATAGTGGACTAGTTACAGTAATACAGTAGTCGGGAAAGGTTCACAGCTGTTGTTGTCCAGGCCACACCATTCACACTGTACAATGGTAAGGACACACTGGGCCACAGGATACCTAACAATCAACAATATGTAATGCAGGTGTGTAGTTTAGCAGCCTCTATCTAAACACTGTACAAACGCAGTAGGTGGTATAGACGTCATATGACCACATGGGTTGTAACTGCTACATAACATGGCATAACTGACACCACAAGCACACCAACAAACAGAACAGTTTGCATGGCAGGGGGCAGTAGTCCTGCATTACCCAGATCCATGTCAGTAATGTATATATAGGTGAAGTATATGGTACTGTACATCCAGATACCTTAAGGCAGCTCAGCCCTGATACCCTCACATTTTGTAGCAGCCTAGGTCATTTCTGATGCCCCCCCAGACTTAATAATACAGGGCCATATACCACTGTTACATACACTGGGCTCTGCAGTGCATAAGGGCACATATGTATTGTGTAGGTGATGCCCACACATATATGGCCACAGCCCCACTGTATGTGTGGGGTTTACAATGGTAGTGGACTGATGGCAGCACTGGCAGTGTGTTATACTCCCAGCCCACTATGGATCAACCACCAACATCATGACATATGTGCAAAGCTTGGTATATAGGTAATGGGCAGAGGCTGGAATACAGGCACATATGTGGACAACTGTTGCCATACAGTATGCAAGGTGCTGGTGTTACAGGATAGTCTGTAACATGCCATTAATCAGGGAATTGAGGGTAGAGACGATCATGGATGTAGCCATGTACCAATAACACGCAACACACACACTGCCAGTGTAATATCTGACACAAGACCTGTGTGGTGGACAGACAAGACATGGTAGCTATAGCTGTGGCCGGCATGAGGATAGGCCCACATTGTGTGCTATGCAGATGAACTGCATTCCACGGCAAACTAGTATGTACACCCACACTCTGTAATACCAGTACTATACAAAGCATAACTTTGTTATGCACAAAGCACAACTCCACTCACAGTCTGTCTGTAGTTCCTGATCCTCCTACAAATATGTGGCTGCCATGAGTGTGCCAGATCTCCTGTAAGGGGTTTTGCTACATGCTGTTGGTAGCACTGCTGCCCACACACAGGACGGATGTCCATCACACAGGAGATGTAATGGGACTATGCACACATGATGTGGGGATCTATAGTAGGTGGTTGCCATAACAATGTTAATTGGGTCTAGCACACATGCGTAATCATGTATATCTGGCTATCTGGATAAGTATATATACATATATTCCCACCATATGTCCTGGACATGGTGTAGGCCAACCCCAGCCCATATGTTCCCAATGTCGTAGATGCAGGGAATGTCAGGTATATATAGCAGGTATACTAGTAGACTATATCTACTGTCATTGGGATTATCTTCACAGACATGGTGTGTGTGGGAGGTCACATCTGCTTATAACATGTGTGCCATTGGTTACTGACAGACATCCTAAGGACATAATTTTACAGTACCCCTGCTAGCACGTAATTCCACTGTGGACTATAGCAGAGATATTGACCAATATATGTGAAAGGTCTGACACAGTCTGTCCAGTCCAGAGGTATACACATAAGCCCTTCATGCTACACATGTGTACCATGTCTGACAATATTAATGTAGGCAGCCATGTAGATGGGTATAACACATAACGACCAGTATATGATGTCCACCAGAGGTCATGCATTCACAGACCCTTGCCTGGCCTGACAGGGTATGACCTTTGGTACAGGGGTGCCATGGCCACATACTACCCAATAGGTATTGACATACATCTGCACTGCATCCCACTGCCCTGTCTAACGTACATGACTGTTGAGGGAGGCCCGGCAGTGGGACATCTGGCTAGTATCTGCACATGACATCCCACTGGGTAAGCGCACTCAGCTGCTAGGCATTTCACAATGCACTGTGCAGACTGCAGGCAGACTGGCTCAACACTGGCCTACATCTCCTAAGGGGAAATGCACATGTACCTGCATATACAGTAGGCTCAACATGCATGTAACAGCACATGGTAGAATAAACCTATGTGAGAGTGCATATCTACAACTACTGTGATCACAGCCACAGCCACATATGGTTAGCTAACATGTTATTACAGTATATGGACTATGTGTTCTACACCATCCTCATATGTGCCACTCACAGACTGACCCTACATATACTGGCCTGCTACACAGTTTGGTCTGGTGGCTGTCTGTGGTATGGGACATGTGTGTTTATGGCCCTACAAGCATGTACGCCACTACTGTACCATACAGTTGGGCAGCATGTAACATCTGATGATAGGGGAACTAGAACAATGTCATCTACCACAGTCTGTACGCAGGCTAAGGTACATATCAACACTACACACACTGTCGACATTCACCATAGGTACACAGACCTCAGTACTGTACGAACATGCACAGAATGTGCAGGTTATGTCATGTAATGTAACCCCTACTGCACATAACATGTGTGGCAGTCGGATATATCAGTGGCTTGTTCTCAGATATGATGCCACAAATTATGGTGTACAGCATGTATATATTCATGCATAACATGTACAAAGGTTGACAGAGGTGTGGCTGGAAGCACATACACAGGGCCGACATTGACATATTGCTGTGATAACCACATACATTTACTGTTGTTACAGGGTTGTTGCAGCATATGTCCTTTGGGGAATATGACGTATGTGACTATCACGGCTTTCTCCATCTACTGACTGCAATCCTCACACTACCTTCTGCATTCGACAGCTAGATGCTCCGTGGGTGACACATGCAACCATGGACACAACACTGCCCAGGCTGCAGATGACCCTGTTGATGGGGATTCTCCATAAACATGGAACTGACATGGCAGGTATTGCAACATGTAAACAGCCATATCCACACAAACACTGTTAAAGCAACATTACTCCAAATGCAGTATGGTGGCACTTACAGTCTGTAGTCAGGTTAGGCACATCCCCCTCCTGTTTGTTGCACTGTTTCCACAGTGTATGTTGTTAGAGGTACACCACAATCCATCTCAGATGCTGTTTGCAACATGACAGATTTAGTTCTTGTTCACAGTGGATGAAAAGGGCCAATACCACCATGATGTTCCTAGGAATTGGGGTGTGTTTCCATACAATTGGCTATGGGAATGTTATCACAGCTGTTTCACATGAAATCACCTAGGAGAGGGCTGCAATTCATGCAGAGACCATCAGCTGATCATGAGAATCACTGACAATACACATGCTGCTGCCTAAGCAAAGCAGGTGTAGGTGTCCACGTCCACCTGAGAGGGGGAGGGGGACTCAGACAGAGACAAATACATATCAGGGAGGGTAAAACTGAAGCATGTTTGTGTCACACACCTACCAGCACAGGGTATCAAACTCCTGACAACTGTGTAGTGCTAGCACAGTTTGATGCAATTATTGGATGTGCCACATGGGTTACCTGTTGTGGAGCACTCAGAACATATATGTGATGGTGAGTGACATCTGCAACAGAGATACAGTAGCTGTACAGTAGGTGACATACATGTGCCTGTCGGCATGAACAGGTGCCAGTGTCAACACAGCCACACTCTCACAAGGACACACACACATTGACACATGTGGCAGGGCAAGGTGTACAACCCATTGGTTGTGGGATTGCCACATCACATCACTGTGCAGGTATCCCACGCACCACACATGTCATACGGGAGTTGTATGGGCAAAGAGTATGGGAAGATGTCTGACATCGGACAGCATGCTGCAGTATGCCCATGGGAGTTGTAGGGAGTGTGGATGTGAACATCTGCAGCATGCAACACACACACAAACACACAGGGTGCCAGTACTGACATGCATGTCTGCACATGTGTGTAGTGTTTGACTGCACCAGATGGCTGTCCAAGGCTAGGTGATGGGTGTATCTTGGCATCAGACCACATGATGCTGGTCTGCATTGAGGCTCAGGGATGTAGTGTCTGCATTTACCCACACAGGCGGGTATCGTATTCCCCATCTGGTCACCTGGGTGACTATTGTGTGTGGCCAATGCTGTGCATCACTTGCCATGTCTGTGTTCCTTCATCCATGGCATGGAAAGCATCTGGGATGTGCACATCTCCCACATGCATTTACAGTGACATGTGGAACTGTACCTGGGGTGTCTGGTCCATGTTGTTTACACAGATTATCATCAGATGTGCTAGTCCTGCCCACCTGTGGCAGAAACTGGTAATGGCCAGCAGCTTTTCCCTGCAACTACATTGAGAGCATGCTATCAGCATTCCCTGGTGTCAGTGGCATCTGTCCATACGGGCATGTTGTCAGGCATGGTATGTCCGTTGTGGGTCACATGTGATGGCACCACAGGTGGTGCAGGTGTCCATTGGGGAACATGAGGGAGGTGCACTGTCTGCACGTACATGCATATTGGAGAGATGAACAGGGTGACATGCCCTCTGTGGCCCATTGATGTCACTCCTTAGTTACTATCAGTGGCCAACATGCAGTGTACTACCCACATATTGGCTGTTACCTAGGCATGTTTGTATGTATAACACATGGGTTGAGAGTGTCCTCTGGGTAATACTGGGGTTGCTAACTGTGATTGCCTGGCCTTGATGTCACATGTCTGGATATGGCTTTGCACCCCAGCCTCTCAGCCATATCACATTTGTTATCCCTGTATGGTGGACATTGTGATATATCATATGGCCACCATATAAGATATATGCAAAACCCACCCCACATTGGCCACAGAGTCGCAACCATCTCTACACAAGATATGGGTTACAAACACACACACACCCATGCAGACACACATCTGTCATGTTAGGGAGTAGAACACCTACCTAACTAGTTTATTACACTACAGCACTACTCAGTTATAGCACACACCACGGATATTACTGAAGTAGTTCTTCCCAAAAATTGTATTCCACAATGACTGACATCAGCAGGATTGCCAAAGTAGGGCATTTGAAATGACTGTGAGAGACTAGCCTAAGATGCATTGCTCCTACACAGACAGTGACATATACAATACATCCAGAACTGACATGTGTGGGGATGGAACCCTGCCATGGTTCTAATTCACAATACAGCAGTACGCAGTTACAGGACATGCTATGGATATTACTGGGCTACAACCATCCCAGAGGTGTATTTCTAGGTGCATAATATCAGCAGCCTTGCCAAAGGTGGGTATTTGAATTGTAAGGGGTATGAGTAGCCTAAAAGGCATTGGTCTCTACACGGTCAGACATACACACAAATACAGACACACACTCACACATACAGTTGCCAGGTTTGTGGTTGGAACTCCTACCTAACTAATTTATCACACTACAGCGGTACACAGTTACGGGATGCGCTACATAGTTTACTGGGCTACAGCCTTCCCAGGGGTGTATTTCTAGGTAGGTGACATCAGCAGCCTTGCCAAAGTTGGGTATGTGAATTGTAAGGGGTGTGAGTGGCCTAAAAGGCATAGCCAGACATGCAATCATATACACACACACAGTTGGCGGGTTTGAGGTTAGAACTCCCAGCTAACTCCTTAATCATACTATGGCCATACACTGTCGCAGGACATGCTATGGAGATTACTGGGCTATAACCGTCCCAGAGGTGTATTTCTAGGAGTGTGACATCAGCAGCCTTGCCAACGGTGGGTATTTGAATTGTAAGGGGTGTGAGTAGCCTATAAAGCATTGCTTTCTACACAGACATAAACACAGACACACATTCACACACACACACAGTTGCCAGGTTTGGGGTTGGAACTCCTACCTAACTAGTTTATCACACTACAGCAGTACACAGTTACGGGATGCGCTACAGAGTTTACTGGGCTATAGCCTTCCCAGGGTGTATTTCTAGGTGGCTGACATCAGCAGCCTTGCCAAAGTTGGGTATGTGAATTATAAGGGGTGTGAGTGGCCTAAAGGGCATAGCTCTCTACACAGTCATTGACAGACAGACATGCACACACAGACTCACACATGCACAGTTGCCACGTGTGGGGTTTGACCTCCTGCCTAACTACATTATCACACTACAGCAGTACGCAGTTACAGCATGCGCTACAGAGATTACTGGGCTACAGAATTCCCAGGGGAATATTTCTAGATGGGTGACATCTGCAACCTTGCCAAAGGTGGGTATGTGAATTGTAAGGGGTGTAAGTAGCCTAAAAGGCATTGTTCTCCACACAGTCAGTGAGAGACAGACACACACCCACAAACACTGACACACACTCACACACACAGTTGCCATGTCTGGGGTTAGAACCCTTACCCACCTAGTTTATCACACTACAGCAATATACAGTTATGGGATGCGCCACAGAAATTACTGGGCTACAACTCTCCCAAAGGTGTATTTCACATTGGATAACCTCAGCAGGCTTGTCAGGGTAGTGCTATGGGGTGTGCAGTGTGTGCATGGCCCATAAACCATTCATGTAGGGGTGACATGCCACAAGCTGCCACACACGGGGTCATATGTGGCAGGTACGTGTATAGGGCTACTAGATGACTACATTCTTGTACAGCACATGAACCACATAGTTTGTGGTGCTGACAAGTACTGGTCGCTAGTAACTGCAGTGTGTGACATCTGCACCTGATGTGTTTGGTGCTCTTTGGCTGTGTGCTGGGTGGGACAGGCATGGATGGCTCTTTGTCATGGTCACCCTCTTCCACACATCTATATCCATCTACCTTTGGCTTATTATGGTGTGTTGTTTTTACATATATGTCTGTATTCCTATCCACTGTGTGTGCAAGGCATGAGTGGTGCATACTGACATGTGTCTGCACTAACAATTGCAACTGCTGGATGTGTCTGGTCCACTGGTGTTTGCATACATGGCCTTCATTTGTTTGTGTCTGAGCATACCCAGTATGACCTTTCAGTATGTTGATGACTGACATTGCCTTCATTTCTGTGTGTGTGTGAGCATGCCCAGTAAGGCTGTCTGTTTTGCATGAGTGGATCATGTCCGGTGATTTGTACTGCACTGCTGACCTTTGTGTTTTACACCGACAGGTAGCATGCTGTATCTGCAGAGTATCCATCGCTTATTTGGCATTGACTGTTGCAACATATCTGCATAGCAGGGGGAACACCTGACTATTTCTATGTTTCTACACAGGATTGGCGGGGATGCACCTGACTGTTTCTATATTTCTATGTAGGATGGGGGGGCACACCTGACAGTTGTACACATTTTCTAGGACTGTAGTGGTATGTCCTGTAGTCCATGTGTTAGTAGTCTTACCTATCGTGCTGGCTAAGCCATACCGGTGAACTACCGTTCTTATCTTTTAATTACATACACATTAGTTTCTGACTTTCTAGCCATCACAACTGACATCCCACTACCTAGCCTGCTGTAGTCTGTCCGTGTAGGCTTGGGGGGGGGGGTTACCCATACTCCTCATTCAGATGCCATAGTACAGCATTTGTTTGTGTTTGTCTACACCTGTCCTGCTGGCTGTGACTGTTGTTGAGTATGTGACCCCCCTCCTGACTGGCATGTGTGAGTCCCTTATCTTGTGGGTGTCCCAGTATTGTGGTTGGTGCTGCAGGGCTGCCAATGTCGGATGCACATAGTACACTGCCTTCGCATGGTTAGGAACAGGTAATGTAATGTTTGGCATCCCTTTTACTGTATGTGAGAGTCAGAGAGAGGTGCTATTCCCTGGGTCCCTCCCATGTCACTGTATGTGCTATGTGTTGCCTCTTTGCTAGGGCCAGGGCATACTGGGCATGACTCCTTCTGCCTACTGGGGCAGGCTCAGGTTGTCCCTCCTCCAAGTCACTCTGTTCCTGTGCAGTCCTTGGCATTGGTGGGGGGCTATGTGGCCCTGCCCCTTGCTGCTCCTGCTGCAGCTGTTTCTGCTGGATCATATTGTATAGCATGGCACATACAAGGATGATTTGGGTACATGTAGTTGTTGAGTACTGCAAGGCTCCACCGGATGTGTCTAGGCACCGGAACCTTGACTTGAGCATCCCAAACACATGCTCTGTTATGATTTTTGTTTGTGCATGTGCCTAATTATGGAGTTCTTGTTTGGGCTTGTGCACGTTTCTGATAGGTGTCATCAGCCATGGCTCCAGTGCATATCCAGCATCCCCCAGTAGGTGACCATGTGGGATGTCCCCATTGGCAAATTTCTGGTACAGCTGCGTCAGATGCCAGATGTGGGAAACGTGATAACTTCCAGGGCAGCCAGCACACACATTCAGTATTATGCCCTGGGGATCGCACACAACCTGGCAGTTGATGGAGGGGAAGCCCTTGCGTTTGATGTAGACTCTACCCTGCTCACCGGGTGGTGCTTTGATGCATATGTGCGTGCAGTCTATTCCACCCACTACCTCAGGGTATTCTGCTATTTGGTGGAAGAGACGCATATTGCTGGCCAATGGGTGAGGGGGAAATATACCTGTTTACCAACATGTGCTGCCATGGTATCCAGGAACTGGTGGAGTATCCTGGATGATGATGCCTGTGAGATCCTCATCATATCCCTAGTTGGCCTTTGGAAGGTACCTGTAGCTAGTAATCTTAGGCCTACACGTACCTTTGTTTCCACTGGGATGGGTTCTCTTCTGTTAGTTCTGTGTGTCAGGCATGGCCGGCACAGCTCAACAGTTTGCTATAAGAGGTCCTTGTCCACCTTATAGCACTCCACTATCTCCAGCTCATGTAGCCCTTGGTAGGTTAGCCTGGGTCTGTAGGCCCTTCTCCGTCTCCTCACTGTGGGTTGGTCAGCAGCATTCACATCCTCACCACCATCAGCCTCTTCCATAAGTTGTATGATAGCTATTGCAGCCCCTAACATTTTGCTGTTGTGAGTGCTAAAAGTTCCCCACTTGTTTACACTGGTGGTGTAGAGTGTGGGAAAAAACAGAGGGGTAGGTGTCTGCATAGTTTATAGTGGCATTCTGGGCTGGGCTGGTCTGCTGCCTGTGTAATTGGCTGGTTCCAATACGTTTCCCCTGACAGGGAACCTAGTACCCCTTGATTAACTTCCTACTGCTGCTTTCCCTTCACATTGCCCTTCTGTTTCAGCCCAGGGGCGCCCCGTGCAATCGGTGTTCTCCAATGTGCACACTGCTGCTAATTCCTGTTTTTACTTCCCTTATCTTCCTGTAGATCCTGTTGCACTGCGCGCACACCCACTTACACTTTGTCATACGTGCTGGGCAGGTTTAGACACACCCCCTGGCTTTGTTGTGCTAAGCTGGGTGCAACCCCGAGCCACAGGGCTCCAATCCGCTGACAGTATGCCTGACACACCCACCCATGATGTCACCTACCTCCTAGTCTTGCACTCAGCTGTTCATACTCTTACACTGTAGAGACCTGCCTCACATGCTGGGGAAAACTGGGTTTCACCATCCTTTCCCTCATTTGCATAGGATTGCTGGCTAATGCATAGTTATATGTGTCACACTGTGCCTCCCCCCTTAGCAACTACTATTCACTGGCCAGGTTGTCTTTTGCTAGCCATTGACTAGCATGGCGGAATACTGATTTTAGTTAGACTGCTTTTTTTAGGTTTATTTTCTTATTTCCCCACCAATCCCTTTTGCTCGTCACTGCCCAATACTTCAACAGCCGTGATCGGCGGACATATAATAAAATTTGTATTTTGCACATTTGCATTGTTTGCAATGCCAGTGGCCTTCAATTTGGCCATTGGCATGCTTCCTCAGTGATATGCAGCCTTTATTTGGGTTTTTATGTCCCCGTTTTGGATTTTGCAGTACCGTACTCTGTTACTAACCGAGTACATTTCTGCATATTATGCTAGTCTTGCACACCCTGATTCCTGTTTCATGGATGGCAGATTTACCTCATTTGCATGGTTTTCTCCTGCAAATGGAGTAGTTTGCATACAGGGGCTGGGAACGTGCAGCACTGGTGCTAGAGCGCTCGCGCACATCAAACGGGCACGTACGTGGATAACTCGGCCTCCACATTGGCAAAATTTTCTCTTATACTAATGCACACCGTGCAAGCTTTTGAGAATCCAGGGGAGAATCTATATGTAAATTTGGCATATTACATGATGAATGGCACTGCTCTTGGGAAAACATAGCACTACACTGTACCAGTGATATAATATATGGCTTCACTACTAAATGCAAAGTACAAGTTTTGAAATTTACAAGGCAATGAGTGCTTATACTCAGGAGTAGATTGTTAGGATGACTGTAGTCCATTTGAATTTTGATTTTGTAAACCGGATCAAAACTTAATTGGATGTGGTATAACTCTATTGGGTATTATTACTTTTTATATGTTTGCCACACTAAATATTGTTTTGCAGTCTTACTGTAGTTCACATGATATTAAAAAACACCAAGTCTTAAGTCTTTAATTTATGCGTTATTAAACTTCAGCCAAATGAACATCACTGCTTTTTCAAAATTCCCCTGCTATAAAATATGCATTGCAAATTTTAGATCTGGCCAGTCCATCAGTGCAAATATTAGAACAGTATACTTCTAAAATAAACATTTATAACAAATTACCAGTAATGTTGCCTTAAATCAGCAAGCAACTGTTTTACTGTGATTATTAATGTGCAAGGGATTGATTTATAATACTTAGAAAAAGAAAAAAAAATGAATTTCATTTCCAAAAGATAAACGATGAATTCATTATATTTTAATTATACCGCTGATTTTAAGTTCAGTATTTGGTTGTTACTATATTTGTAGGTTTCTTCTCCCTTGTAGCTTACTTCATCCTGCCCTCCCATCTCCCAAACCAAAAAGGGTTCCTATTAAAGGATAAGAATCCTGCTGCTGCCTAAAGTTATACCAATGCGCTTCAACTATTGTTTGCCTTTTTCTCTGCTTGTATAGTCTGCCTAGTGTTGTGTCCCTCTGTGCATTGCTAGCAGCCTGTCCCCATTCCCTATATTCTCCCTCTTCTCTCTTCAGAGGTTTGAGTTAGGCTTACCCCACTGTACTTAGTGTTTAGCATCACTCTGTAGCTCACTCTTTGCATTGGTTATAATCCACTTTTACCCCAAAAACATTTGTATCCCAGCTTTCCCTTACCTGTGCTGTCTTATAGCCTTACTGCTTAACTTCCAATTCCACTGATTGTTCCTGCAGGCTTCCTCCTCTCTCAGCTCTTCCAGCTTTGTTTGCCCTGCGGGCTCACTCTGCTCCCCTACCCTGCCCCCAGCACATCTTCATTTATAGCTCTCTAACCACTCCCACATATAACCTGCACATCAAACTAAGTCCCTCCCTCCACACCCTATCACTATCCTCAGCCTTTTGTCTTGCACCCACCCACTGCTTTACTCATCCTCCACCCTGAAACATCCCTGCCTATACATCCTCACACAAACCATTGTAACTACACCTCTCTTATTTACTAACTGTCTCTCTTCCTACATATCCCTCTCACTTAACTCGCATCTGACACCCATAATGCAAACAAAAGCTGTTTATGCTCTACTACCCTTATCTCAAAGCCTCATCCTCTTCTACCTACTCTACCACACTAGTCTCCCACAGTTTCAGTACTCACCTCCCTTTCACACAAGTGCAATATATATTAAAAAAGACTCTCCATCTACAACCCAAGCCTCTTCCCACCTCTACAAACATAATTAATCTTTTCTATTTCAAAGGAAGCTCTTCCTTACTCCTAGTAAACCACTACCCATATCCACCAAGCTAACCTCATCAGGTTCCAATACCCACACCTATAACCAATTAGAACATAGATACCTATCGTAGGTTTATAGGTTCATAGGTTGGTACTAGGCTATTGGCCCTAGGGCCTATGCAAGCTTAGCCATAACAATTCCCTGGATATTTCTTCCCACAATATTTACTTCTCCAAGCCCCTGTCTAACAGGGCGACTGACATGATCCCCAGGGTGAATTTTCCATCTCCCATCCAATCATCAAGGTTCCTTTTGAAGAGGGCCAAGGAAGCACTCTGCTTGACATGTATGGGCAGTCTATTCCAGAGTATGGGGAGTCTCTGGGTCAGGAACCTATCCCTCCAGCATGTTTTGTTCATTGTGATGACAACGTTTTGATCCCTGGAGCGTGTGGCTCTGAGGGATTGGGATTTCTTTAAGTGGAGCATGTCCAACAGCTCAGGGTTTGACATGGCCTTATATGTTAAACAGAGATCACCTCTGAGTAGATGATATGCCACATAGTATAGCTGGAGTTTTTTTAGACGGTCAGTATATGGCATCTGCTTTAGGCCTGTGATTCTTTTAGTGAGGTATTTCTGTGGCCTTTCAAGCTGTTGCAGATATCTTGTGAGGTACATACCAAACGGGGCATTATACTCTATAATGGGTCTAATGAGGGATGAGTACAGTGGGACAATGACCTCCATTTTTCTGGATGAAAAGGCCTTAGTGATGAGGTGTGCCACATAGGTTTTCCTGACTGTTGTGGCAATGTGGTTATCGAAAGTGAGACCACTGTCCACCTGTGTCCCTAAGTCTCTCATCACACTTTCGATGTTTAGTGTCCTGCCACCTATGTGGTAATTCATGGGTACATGTTTTTTTTTCCAAAAGGGATAACTATACATTTCTTGGCATTAAGCTTGATCCCATGGTTCTGGCACCAGGAATCTGTTTCTGTAAGGCCCTTTTGTAGAATATCCACATCATTTGGGGATTCAATAATGGCTCCCAGTTTGCAGTCATCTCCAAACTTTGTTAGCCAGAGTCCCTTAGTGTTGGCCTGTACTTCAGAGAAGTAGATGCCAAACAAGAGTGGTCCCAGGACTGAACCCTGAGGTACTCCACTTGTCACTTGTCTGGAGCTGGATTTGGAGTTGGCTACTTTTACTGTCTGGGTTCTGTCAGTAAGCCAGTTAGCAATTCATCGAGTGATGTAGGGATTTATGCCCAGCTTAGTAAGTTTATCTATGATTCCAGAGTGAGGGATGGTGTCAAAGGCCTTGGCGAGGTCCAGATAGGCTATGTGGACTGCCTTACCCTCGTCCACAGCTCTGGAGACTGATTCGAAGAAGTCAGTCAGATTCAGGAGACAAGATCGGCCCTTCACAATCCCAAACTAGGTGGGGTCTAGTGTTTGAAGGTTGCCAGTGTCTTTGTTTATAAGTTCCATGATAATGCGTTCCATGCCCTTGCAAATCAGGCTTGTCAGACTGATGAGACGGTAGTTCCTGGGATCCAAGGTGGATCCTCCCTTGTGGAGCGGGATAACTGTAGCTGTGCGCAACTCAGTGGGCACGAAGCCTGAGGTGAGGCTATGATTAAACATGACACTTAGGTGAGGTGCCAGTTCATTTTGTAGTTCATGTAGTACACAGCCTGGGATGTCATCTGGTCCCATGAATGCTGTATTCTTAGCTTTGGAGAGTTCAGTTTCTACCTGTGTGGCCATGATTATCGGAATTTGGCAATCTTTTGGTATTGAGATGGGCCACTTAGGGGGTGAGAGTGGGGTGAAGTTGGCACTAAATCGATCTGCCAGGATATTGGCAATATCCTTGGGATCAGTATATTTAATGCCATTCTGTTGTAACTCAGAGCAGATCTGAGCATTGCGATTTAGATGTTTGACATAACTATAGAATGCCTTGTGGTTGTCTTTGGAATCTTTGGCAATTTTATTTTCGTAACTAGCTTTTGAGGATTTTATGAGGGATCTCAGCTTCTTACTGAGGCTGGTGAGGGAGTTTTTTGCATCCTGGGATTTTCCTCTTTTTTTGCAACAGTTTCTTCCTTCTGCTGTATAGTTTGTTTATAGCAGGGGACCACCAGATTGGCTTCCTTTTTTTGGAGAAGAGCATTTTGGTTCTATTTGGGATGGCACGATTCATGCATGAGTAGATGTGCTCGTACAGTGCCTTAGTGTAGGATTCTGCAGTCGAACTTCCAGATCCTGTCTGCATGGGTGTCATGAAGTTTGTCACTTCTGACTTCAGTAGCTTGAAGTTGGCTTTGGAGAAGTTTTTTAAGGAGGTTTCCTTACTGGGGGGTGGGGGTGGGATGTGGATGTCAAGGGTGATTTGCTTATGGTCAGACCTGACCAATGAGGGGGTGACCACTGGTGTGGAGCATATATCTCCCTTGTTGGTAATGACCAGGTCTAGGATATTGGAGCCCCTGGTGGGACAATGGATTAGCTTTTCCAGGGCATTGGAATTTATGAATTCCAAGAACCGTTGGGAAAAGGAGTTGGTACCTGAGTAGTTTTCCCAATTAATGGCAGGGTAGTTGAAATCACCCAGTATTAGGGTGTTTGGTTGTATCTTAATATTTTCCAGTATGTTTAGAAAGGTGTAGTGAGAATCTTGGGGCATGGATGGGGATCTGTACCAGGCTACAATTTGGATTGCAGTCTTACCTAGTGTTAGTTGCACCTGAAGAATTTCAGATGCATTGTGTTGGGCAACTAGCCTGGAGGTGTGAATATCCTTGGTGATTATGGACACTCCTCCACCTTTAGTGTTTCGGTCCTGGTTTTGTGGCCGAAAAGTGTGGTAAGAATTTTAGCCTGGTACTGCAGGGGTGCTCTCTGGAGCCTTGAAACAGGTCTCAGTTACTGCACAGATAGCGATGTTCTCCATTTTTAGGAGTGCCTCGAGAGAGTGCATTTTGAGGTTTAGACTTCTAGCATTGAGCAGCATTACCTTTAGATTTTGCCTGCTTCTATTTGTTATGGTGGTGGTTTTATCCTTTGAACCTTGCCTAAAAAAGGCACTATAGGGGTGGCAAGAGCTTTAGCCAGTAACCTGAATCCCAGGGGTGACAGGTGCAGACCATCTCTGGCAAAGCATCGTGGTTTGTCGATCATGTCCTCCCAGGCAGATAAATACTGGATCCCCTTTGAATGACACCAGAAACTTAGCCAATTGTTGAAGTCAGTCATTTTGTCCTTATACTGTGGTATTCTTGGCGAAGGCAAGATGCTACTCAGGGCTAGGGTCATACCTGCCTGTGTCACATGATCTGAGAGCTCTTCCATATCTCTTTTCATGTAGTCCAGGGAGGTACGTTTCAAGTCATTCACTCCAGCATGGACATTGACAGAGTCATATTTGTACTTGTTGTGGAGTGACTTGAGTGCATGCGTTATGTGGCGGATCCTGGCACCTGACAGGCAGCTGACTGTAATTTTCTCCTTGTTCAGTCTGGTGAGTGGGACATCAGTGTGCCTGGCTATAGAGTCACCTATGACTAAAGTGTTTGGTACATTGTCTTGCCTTAGGGGCTGTTGTTGGGTGGCACACTGGTGTTGTGAGCTATGTGTCACTTTGGTTGTGACTGGTGTTTGTTGCGTTTCGGCTTCGGTGGTCCTTGTTGCTTGGGCAGGTTAATGTTAAGGGCCTCTGCGTATGTGGGTTTAGTGTTGCTATGTGTGGGTGTTGATGGTGTGGGTTTTGAAGGGCTATGAGTTGCTTGAGGTGTGATGCAGGTGTTAACCTTCTCCTCTTGACTGTCTAGCACAATCTTGGCTGGAGAGAGCTTCGCTTCCATTCTCTATTCAAAATTAGTCACCCTCCTCCTCCACTCTGGAGACATGCACCCTAACCCAGGAACTTCACACAACTCCACCTCCAAACCAAACTCGCATAGCTCTCCCCTCCCCCACAAATCTCTTCTCCTTCCTACACTCAATGCCAGGAGCCTTTGTAATAAAATACCTGCCTGTCATATCTGGATCTCCCGTAACAAACCTGATATTCTTTCTATCACAGAAACCTGGCTAAAACCACACATAAAAGATACCAAAATAACTCCCCCCAGCTATAAACTCATAGGAAGTGACAGATCCCAAAAGAAAGGTGGAGGAGTAGCCTTACTTTTCTCCTGCTCCGTAACAGTGACACCCTATACTAAGCCCATACCCTCATTTGACACTACCGAGCTAACCCTTGCGCTTCTCAAAGTAAACAACAATAAAACTTTATGCATTGCCACCCTGTATATACCACCCGGTAACAATATCCCTATTCTGGAAGACATTCTTGCATGGTTCACTTCCAGCATAAACAAAGAAACAATAATCCTAGGCGATGTCAACATTAACTGGTCTTCCATTGACTCATCTACCCCTTCTCAAAGCATAAACCTATATCAATTCACACAGCTAATCAAAACCCCTACTAGACCAAATAAAGATTACACCACAGGTAGCATCCTTGACTGGATACTAGTCTCCTACTCAAACCGAATTTCTGATAGTGGTACTCTCCCCGACTCCCTTAGTGACCATCTCCCTGCCTGCATACGCCATTCACCTTCCACCCTCCTCCTTCAGCACAAACACCTCACCACCCGCAACATGCAAAACTTCAACCCCCTACTCTTCTCTAATGCCTTAAAACAGATAGACTGGAATCCTCTAAAGTCCCTTCCTTTAGACGCCGCTGTCTCACTTTTCAATAGAATTTTCACTGATATACTTAGCCACTTTGCCCCCTGTAGAACCAAAAACCTCAGATCCAAAACAGGCCCTGGCTAACCAAAGACACAAAACTATGTATGCATCGCCGAGACAAAACCTGGAAATACTATGAAAAATGCAGAATTCCCAACTCTCTTGCCGAATACAAGCAACTGCGAAGTCAAGTAAAAAAAACAAATAGCCACTGACCGTAAATCCTACTATCTTAAACTTCAAAATAATCATAAAACCAACCCCAAAATGTTTTGGAGTAGCATTGCAACAATACTATCCTCAGGTACAAAAGATAACCCTTGCCCTGACCCAGACAGACCTGACCTCCACCTAACCACCCAATTCAACTCCTGTTTTATTGACTCCATAGGCAATCTCACCTCCTCTTTCCCTAACAATATTCCCCCAACAAAACTGAAACCAAAAATTCAACACCCAATAACTATGAGTCCTCCCCATTTACTCTCAAATCCATTCCTAGCCATACTATTAAAAAGCTCCTTCTAAAGTTAAAACCTTGTTCTGATGCCCCAGATGACATTCCATCCAACTTTCTCAAACTAGCCGCTGATGGCATAGCCCTTCCCATCAGCATCCTAATCAGTCGCTCCATATAGGAGTCCTACGTACCACTATGTCTGGAAAAAAGCTTTCATCATCCACTTCCACAAAGGAGGTAACAACTGTCCAGTCTCCAACTTTCACCATATTGCTATCCTATCCCCTATCTCTAAAATACTTGAAAAATGTATTCATCTGCAACTATTACCCTACCAACTGGAAAACCAACTACTGACTCCTACCCAACATGGGTTTAGACCAGGACATAGCACCACCACTGCCCTCATTTCCTTCCTCAAAATCATCAACTCTGCTTGCGACTCTGGTAACATAGTTCCTACCCTCCTCCTCAACTTATCCAAGGCCTTCGACATGGTATTGCATGAGCTTCTGCTTTCTAAACTCTCCCATCTTAATCTCTCCTCCTCTTCTATCAAATGGTTCACCAGCTATCTTTCAGCCAGGGCACAAGCTGTAAAATGGAACTACTGTACTTCCTCTTTCCTTCACACACCAACAGTTATACCCCAAGACTCTAATCTCTTCCTATTTAACATTTTTATCAATGATTTCCACCAAAAGATCCCCAATGCTAAACTGGTACAATACGCAGATGACTCAACTATCTGCTCTGCCAAAACTCTTCCCATATTAATAAACCTTACTCAAGAGGCCTTCTCCTCCACTGAGTCCTGGATGCTTGACAATCATCTAGTCCTAAGTGCTTCCAAATCCAAAATAATGGTCTTTACCCTGCTGTTGGCAAAGCATCCTTCTCTATACTCAGTCTAAACAAAACATCTGTTGAAATAGTTTCCCATACAAAACTTCTGGAAGTCCTTATCGATGACCAGCTAAAGTTTGATATCCACCTACAAACCAATATAAAAGAAACTCATCAGAAACTTGGAATACTTTATCGACAAAGATGTTACTTTTCTCTGTCTTCTAGACAACTCCTATACCACCTACTTCCTACCCTCCCTTTTGTATGGAGCTCCACTACTCAATAATCTCCAGTCAACCCTGAAATCTAAACTTTTCTCATGCTGTAATAAAATTTTGAAGTTTGCACAGGATCCAAATTGTCCACTCATCATTGTAACTCTCGCCTTGCTCTAAATTGGTTGGAACTCCCAGGCTACCTAAATTTCATTCAACTAACAACAGCACACAAGCTCATTTTTAAACCTTCTAACTGTCCATCACTCTCTTCTTCCTTAAAACTTCACCAGCCACACAGAACACTTAGATCCACAAATCAGATCCGCTTGGAACTTTACAAGCCTTTACACACACCAGGGCAACTACTACTATTCTTTCTCCCATGCTAGATTATGGATCTCTCTTCCCTCTCACATTAGAACTACCCAGAATCTCCCTTCCTTTAAAACATTACTCCACTCTCACCTCTCCTCTCTCTGGGAGTGCTCCTGTACCCATCCTACCTGAATCCTGGTACCTGTCGCTATTTTATCCTACTCACAATCTCTGCCACTGTTTAAATTCCTTTCCCTAAAATTCCTTTGTCTAAAATTATGTTGTACTAAATGAACATGAATTGTTTGTTTTTGTAAATATCTTATAAGCAGTTGACTTAGCTCATATATTTCAATGTTTTTATAATATTGTCTTTCTGTATATTGAATGTCAAATTGTTGCTCTATATTGCTGTACCAATATACTCTATATTGTCTTTCTGTCTGGAGTTTTTCTCCTCGGGCCTCCATTGAAAATGGACTACCTTGGCCCAATTGACTTTCCCAGTTAACAAACTGAAATAAATATATAAATAAATTGTATTATAATTTTTATTTCATCTCAGAATATGCAAAATTTAAGCAAAAATGTTCTTAATGCAGAACACTCAAAAAGGTAAACAGTATTATAAGAGGCAAATATAAGAATGTAAGCTATGGTGAATACATATTCTGACCCAGACTGACAAATTCTGTGAAAATCTTGTTTTTTTCTATTTCTCAAACAGTTGAAATTCAGGATTTCCTGTGTTTCTCTTAAAAAATATAGAACAGTGCCTATATCCATCCATAAAAAAAAATCCCTCCCTGGCTTGTCTTACTTAACCATTGTTTTCTCATGTCTGAGATTTGATATGATGATACTCAAAAAACTCTACTTTTTATTACTGATATAAAATCAGTAGCTCTAAGATAAAATTTAGAAACTGCTGATAATGTACTTTTTGATGCCTTGTGTTAGAAACAAAGGGCTGTATTCATAGTCAGTTGAGCAAATGTGATAAGGGGTATTCCAGATGCTTACAAATGATTATAACAAAGTGATTCATAGAGGCTGTTTATGCTAATGCACAAGGCCTGAAAAATAGTGAGATGCAAATGCAAAATGTTGTAAAGTATAGTATGCTAATGAGGCAGTTTTGCAATTCATAGTCCTTCATCACTGCAGTACACACATACTTTGTTAAATGCAGTGCTTTACCTTTAATATCCGTGTTGCAATTCATGAATTTGTCCAAATATGCACAAGTACTACCCTTACACACAAATTAATTATTTCCCCAGCAAACCCTTAATTTGTTTGTATTAAGTATGCACAAGCACTAAAATGACACTGTTGTTTTGCCTAAAAATCACTTTAGCAGTCTAACCATGTATCCATAAGCACTTCCCTGACATAAAAATTAATTATTTCCCCCAGCACCCTTTTCAGTGACATTTCCTAGTATGCAAAAGCACTAAAATTAAACATTCACTGTACTGACCCTTTCATTAACATGCTGTAGTATGCACAAGCACTATAATGAAACATTCACCTAATCAACCCCTTCTGTAACACGCCCTAGTAGGCACAAGTACTAAAATTAAACATTTCCCAAGTGGCCTCTTCATTAAAATGTCCAGGTATGCAGAAGCACTGAAATGAAACATTCACCTAAGTGACCCCTTCACTAATATGTCCAGGTACATATAAGCACCAAAATTAAGTATTTCCCAAAGCAGTCCCTTCAGTAACATGCCCCAGTATGCACAAGCACCAAAATAAAACATTCACCCAGGTGATCCCTTCAGTAACTTACCCTAGTAGGCACAAGTACTATAATGAAACATTTCCCCAAGCAATCACTTCAGTAATATGTCCAAGTATACACAAGCACTGAAATTAAACTTTCACACCAGCGACTCCTTCACTAATATGTCCAGGTGTGCATAAGTACCAAAATGAAACATTTACCCAAGCAACCCCTTCAGCAATATGTCCAGGTATGCATAAGCACCAGAATTAAACATTTACCCAAGCAATCACTTCACTGATATGCCCAGATATGAACAATCCCTAAATTAAACATTTCCCCAAGCAACCCTTTCAGTAACTTGCCCTAGTATGCACAAACACCACAATGAGACATTTACTCAAGTGTCCCCTTCAGTAACATGTCCAGGTATACAAAAGCACCAAAAATGAAACATTTCCTCAAGAGACCCCTTCAGTAACTTGCACTAATATGCACAAGCACTAAAACTAAACATTCACCCAAGCCACCTCTTCAGCAACATGCCCAAGTAGGCACAAACACCGAAATGAAACATTCACCCAAGCAACTCCTTCAATAACATGCCCTAATGTGCACAAGCAGTTCAATAAAACATTGCTCCAAGCAAAACTGTCAGTAAAATGTCCAGGTATGCACAAGCACTGAAATGAAGGGTCTATATTAATTTATTTAAATACATATTCTTTGAATACATATTCCACAAATGCTAAACAGCAAAATTCATTACAGTGAAGCACATAATTTTCCCCATGGTTAGGAACCACTGGCCCTCTAAAACTACAGAAGACACACCACACAAAATCAAACCCACCCAAGTGGGAGGCTTCCCCCCACGGACCCCCTAACTATATATACCAACTCTGAGATTGTACTGCAGTGGGAAAGGGGCAAAGTTGTGGTGATGGAACAGTAGTTACTAACCCTGCAAAAAATTCCATGCTTCACTGTAATGAATTTCGCTGTTTAGCTGTCTATGAATACATATTCGATGACTACATATTTTGAGGAACTAATATAGTCCAGAAATGAAACATTTACACAAGTAACTCCTTTAGTAATATGTGCAGGTATTCACAAGCACTGAAATAAATCTGCAAAGCAAAAAAAAAGCAGTATCAGGTCCTTAAAATAACATTTGCAGCTTTAGAAATTATAAACTGATAGCATTGCTTGCTACCTTGACTTTACATTTTCTGCATGAAATAAACACGTTACTAACAAACTCTTGCAAAAGACTGCAAACAAACTGATAATGTACTATTTTTTATCCGATCTCTGAAGAAGCTACAGCATTTTTGGTGGCGAAAATGCTGTTTTTCAATATATTGTTTAATAATAAATTCTGCGTTAAGAACACCCTATACATCTTGGATTGGCGTGGTCTGTTGGGATCTGTGAAGCTTATTTTGTTTTGTGAGTTTGTTCTTCTGGATACAGTTTGTGCGTCTTCATCGATGGCTTCAGGTTCACCAGTCAGCCCGGCTAGTCCGAATATCTTCGGGTTAACCAACCCAGAAAGACCTGACTCTAACACGGACATGGTTTCTTTACTGGCCGTGATAACACAACGGCTTGACCAACTAAACTCTCGCTTGGATCAGTTAGACTATAGAACGGGAAACAACAACAATCCTAGCGCTACTTTACAACGTAACCTCTCTGGATCTATGAGTGCTTCTTTCATTCCAGCAGGTCAACGTAGCATCAACAATCTTACTGCTGATAACGCTGATTCTTCTGCACCAGTTTTACTAGACCCATCGGGAGCTAATAATGGGCATAACAATGTTCTTATTGGGGTTCCGGTTCTTGGAGAATGGATTTCTGATTTGGATTCGTTTTCATTTATGCAGCAAGGATTACAGGAACTGCCGGCACTACAAACAGCTGACATTGCAGTAACTGTGGACTCTTTAGTGAGTAGACTTAAGTTATTTGATCAAAAACTTTTAAAATTAAGAAAGTTGCAACTTGAAGTATGTTACTTTAAACAATGCATTCAAGATAAAATAATTCCAAAAGGACTACGCAGTTCTTTTGCACCCACAGGTTCATTCGCTGATGAAGCTTTTTTATCTGATTTGAGAATTTTGTTTGACCAACAGGGATTCAAACTTTTGGAACTTATGACCAAGCACTATACGCTTCACATTTCCAATCTTACAACAGAAATTAACGACCTGGACAATTTGATAAAGGTGGACATAGACTTTGTTAGATACAAATACGACTATGCTCATATTTTTAATAGCATAGATGCTTTGTTGTCAAAACTTAAAGTAAATAAAAGCAAAAAACTTATCAGAGACAGATTAGCTTATCAACAGAACAAAGCCTACATTAAACTAACAACTCCACACATACAACGTGAGTCCTCCACTATTGATTCATCACTTCCCTCTAATGTTAATGACCCAGGGCTTCATCACGATTCTCACATGGACACTATCCAGGAAGAATTTGACCTGGAAGTTACTGAGGGCCCACGGCGGAGTAACAGAATCAAGGCTAGTAGCTATAACAATCATAATGTCCCTCGGTACCAGGAAGAAGGCCAGCAAAACTGTAATAAAGGTTTTTTAGGACAACGCAACAACAACCGCCAGATGGGCTTCAGGAACAGATGGTGGAACAACAACCAATCCTAAACTTGGAATGTAACCCAGAAACAGAGCAGAACACAGTTTTAAACATTCTTGTGAATACAAAAGGGGACTTTAAAATTTATAATTTTTCTAGTTTCACAATAGAACAAGAGTTAATTGATTTACTAGCTTTTGGTAATACTTTTGTACCCAGTTGTCACTTCAACCTGACTGACACTATAATTGATTTAAAATGTTTCACACGGAAACTAAATCTGGGTCTATTGTTTCCTGCCCCCATGCAACAAGAAGGTCACAAACTAAAGCTGCCAAGTGTATTCAATCCACCATTACATCCTGACTTATCTCTCTTTGAGAGAGCATGCGAATTTGATTTAAGGTATCTGGAGGCAAACAGAAGGTTTTCCTTTAGACAACAGAAATATAATATCTCCAAAGGGCAAAAAACACTCTTGCATGAACTTTGTAACTTACCAGTGAGGGTCTTAAAACCTGATAAAGGAGGAGGGCTGGTTATCTTCGACAACAGAGACTACATTGACAAAATGTTGTATATTTTAGATAGTCCAGCCTACATACCATCTTCCTTAAATGAGATGAATACAGTTTATTCTAGAAATAGGGGTTATTTTAGAGACCTATTTTTGGCAGGTAAAATAGACAATGACACTTACCAATTTATAGACATCACAACACCAAAGACCCCCATCATCTTTGGAATCCCCAAAATTCACAAAGACCTTCACAATCCACCCATGAGAGCCCTCATAGATGCTAGGTCTTCTATGACTTACCCATGTGCACGCCTAGTAGATAAAATTCTCTCTAAATACATCAAACTAATACCTTACATTTGTAAGGATTCATGGTCCTTCCTTTCTGACATCAATAAGCTCAATTTAGATCCACTATGTAACTTTCTCACCATAGACGTGGTGGATCTTTACACCTCTATACCACACCTGGAGGCCATTGAATGGACAGCTAACATCTTGACCAATTTAGGAGCTCCTAGGAATGAGATTGACACAGTGACGGACCTATTAGACATTATTTTATCATCAAATTTCTTTACCTTTGACAAACAATACTTTTTGCAAACACAAGGCATTGCAATGGGTTCACCTTGCGACACTTCAGTGGCTAATATTTTTGTAGCCTACTGGGAAAAATGTTTTATTCTTGATAATCTAAACTACACACATCAGTTAGTTTATTACACCAGATACCTTGACGATATTTTCATCGTACTTAAAGGTACAGAACAGGATGCTTTACACTTGCTTGAATATATGAACAGTACTACTCAATTTTTTAGGTTTACACACCAATTTTCCACATCTTCCATTGACTATTTGGATGTTAAACTTGAAAAAATTACAGGGGATGGGTCTGTGATTTCTTCTATACACAGAAAACCAACCTACTGTAATTCATTTCTTCACTTTTCCAGCCAACATCCATACAAACAAAAACGTTCCATAGTCAAAGGACAACTCATTAGAGCAGTAAAGATGTGTAGTACTGAAGCCCAATTTGACATTGAATGTCAACTTCTTCTAGACATGTTCAGCAATCGAGATTACCCTGAGTCATTAATTCGTGAGCTAATATTAGAGGTTAGGAACAAGAGAGAGAATGGTTTCTACATACCTCTTTTGAACAACAATTTTAGAGGATGTATTGACGTTTTAACATCTCCTACTGAAATACTACAAGTAGATTTGAAACCTTCTTTGACTCACACTTATGATGAGACACAGAATTATTCATCTAGCTTTATTACAACATACAATACAGATTCTAAACAAATTTGTTCTATTCTTTACAAGAACTGGTTTTTCATCTCCAGCAATAGTTTATTACTGGAGAAATTAGGGACGAAGCCCTTCATTGTATACAGGAAAGGAAAAAATCTAAAGGCTTTATTAGAGAAAAACACAAGTGTTGATTTTTTCTCAAAACAGAAAGGGACGTTTACTTGTGGGCACTGCAACTGGTGTAGCAGCCTTAAGACAGGGAATTCTTTTCAACTCAATGGCAAAAAATACTTCATCAGTCATAAAATAAACTGTGAGACTAAGTCCATTGTGTACTTAGCCACCTGTGATAGTTGTCCTGCGTACTATGTTGGAAAAACAGATCGTAAGTTTAAAGAGAGGATTTACCAGCATACGTACGCAATTAGGAAACACAAAAATGACAACGCTTTAGCAAAACATATCGACCAACACATTGGACACAAGTTTTACTTTATAGCCATTGACCACATCCCCTATAACACCAGAGGTGGCCCCATATCTACCATCTTGGAAACCAGAGAGTTGGAGTGGCAAATAAAACTCAATGCATTCCACTCTCCTGGTTTAAATGAAAATTGTAATATTTCCTGTTTACTTAAAATGAAAAGTTATCTTAGATAAAAATATATAAACTGTAACATTTACCGTATAGTTGATGTATTAAATTGGTGCTATTACTATAAACTTACATACACACACATTAGGTACATTGTATTTTAAGCTACAGTTTCCTTAAACATGATACACTTCTTTCTAATATAGAATTTCTAATATAGAATATCAATTATTGTAGTAATGACCTAACTGTAACATAACTACTGGCAACACATATAATTTATTGTATATATTTATTTTTATATTTCATATATTTAATTTTATTTTATTATATAATACATAATATTGACTTGATAAATTTATAATTATTTATAATAACTTGGCAATTTATAACAATATGAAGACACAATACTATGTTAGACATATTAATTACATAGTACAATAATAATGCTCACTATATGGATGGGTCTAACAAATGAATTATTTGTATGACATCTACATAATATGATGATGTTTAGCTGCCCTAAAATAAAGGGTTTAATTTGAGCATTTGTATGTATGTATATTTATACTGTTTACACACAAGTATTGTTTCAGGATTATAATTATTGCAGGATGAATTATTTATGTATCGAAGTTCGTATACTTCGTTTTTACATATTCCGTTTTTATATGTTCAATTTTAAAAAAAATCAGGTACAATGCTTTATATGACGTTTAGTCTTTATGGTTAATCTACAAGATTTTATCAGTATGCAATGTGAATTACTTTGATAGTTAAGAAAGAAAGGAAATGACATGTACTAAACACTAATTAATTACATCTAGGTTGTATAAGTGGTGCCAACATTCAAAAGATTTTTTATCCGATCTCTGAAGAAGCTACAGCATTTTTGGTGGCGAAAACGCTGTTTTTTAATATATTGTTTAATAATATATTCTGCGTTAAGAACACCCTATACATCTTGGATTGGCGTGGTCTGTTGGGATCTGTGAAGCTTATTTTGTTTTGTGATAATGTACTATAGTGAAATAGACCTATGTTACTAATAAATACATTTTTGCAAGTCTGTAACTGAACTATGGAAAGGCTGTAACTTCATTATTAAATCAAATGGAAATGTCAATAGCATTGTTTTTCCCTGTCATAAACTCAAATGAAACGAAAGTAGTAATCTAACAGTGTACTAATTTTTCAGCATTTTTTGCATTTCTGCACATTTAGGAAATTTATATTAACTGTTTAATTTTCTGTCTTTACTCAGTGACACTCAGGTTGTACTTTACAAAATAATTTATTCAGTGTGCATACCTTACATATAGCGGCTGTCTTAGCTAACTGTATTTAACTCTTTTGGTATTACTGAATGCTGCAGTGGTTTATCATTACTGTCTACAATTTTCTTGGATAAATAATAATAATTGTTACTTCATAAAACTGTTACTAATAATATTTAACTGATTTTTACCATACTGTTTTATGGCCTACAGTATTGTCTTTAATTCAGCTGCCTGAGCCGGACTGTAATCTGATAATTCAGTTAAGTAAGTCCATTCCTCTGGTGTACTGTGGTAAACTGCAATGTCTGCATGAAATATATAAAGTCTTGAACTGTTTACATATACACATTTATTACTGGCATTGAACTGATTTGATTCTGGAACTTTACTTGTCTGTCCTTCACACTTATATGAAGTTTTGTCATATAGTAAAATTACATTGCATTCTTTTCCTGACATGAGATTCGAACCTGTGGCTTAAGTGACATGTAATATTTATGCTTCACTCATTTCTTGCATGGGATCTGATATTTTGACTGTACTGTCACTTTTAAAAATCAAACATTGACTTCAAATTCTACATTCTGTCAAACTAGCAAAACATCATTTAATATCTGTGAATGCAGTTCTGTCTGTATCAAAATATTATTTATGCATTGCAACACTTTACTATCATAATTTAATGGTCTTAACAATGCCTGCTAAACAGAACAATAACATAAGCAATTCACTTGCCAGATTTGTAACTGTAAACCATTTATTCTGCGAATTAACTTGACTATCATTTCTGGTATACCATACACAGCATGTGCTTCCAGAATGGTAAATACATATACCAGTTTTAACTCTAGTACTAGTCTGAAACTGTTACTTATTTCTTACTGGCCATAAAGGCGCATTGAAATTTCCTTTCCCATCTGTCTTTGCTTTTCTGAGAATAAGATACAGTTTCTGAAAATGTGGTAACTTAACTGCCTGCGCTTCAGCTGTGGCAAATGAACCAGAATTTATTTTCTCTTTTAACTATGAACCTGCACATTCCTGTCTTAACCAGTTTTTCAAACTCTGTACACCATTTGCACAACTTACTCCATACAGATTGTTACAATTTTCATCTGTGTGCACTGTACATTTTATAGCATTTTTTTCCATAAAGCCTTGTTCCTGAAGTCTAAAACAATATGTAACTCTGACAACATGTCCATATGTAGTACGGTATTGTTACATTCAGAACTGCTCACTGCTGTAAACTTTGACCCTTCAAATCATGACATAGCTGCACTCATATATAAAAAGTATGCTGAGAGTAAAAATAGAATGGTACAGTATCAAGTAACTACTAAGAAAAACAAACAAGTACCGAAGCTAACACAGCTGAAGGCAAAAACAATAAACTTTAATGCACACAAAAGAGAGTAAGTGCTTTCAAGATGTGCTCTCACCGCCTCATCAGACTCTTCTAAACTAGGAACAAGTGCAGTTAAATAGCATAAGTTAATTAGTCAATTAAGGCACTGATAAAAGCATCAATTATCTAAGAGAAAAATGTCACAACAAGAAAGCAGGCAAATGAAACATATAAAAAACATAAAAAAAAAATATATATATATATATATATATATATATATATATATATATAAAATATGTATAAAACCAATCCTATACTCAGTGTTTGAGAGGTCTAGCTTTTAAAAAGGGCTTAAGAGAGACAACTTCATTAAGATCTGGTATTTTATCAGAATTAAGAGACAGAATCCATTTTTGCTCTGCAGGTTCTGTGCAATTCGTAAGATCTCCCCCTCTTAAACTCTCAGGAATGATATCTAGCACAAGGAATTTAATGTTCCTGTCCATGGCACATAATATGCTTAGCCAACGCATTGGTGTATTTCTTGTTTTTAATGTCTCTCTAATGTTCCAACACCTTGTCTTTGAGTTGTCTATTACTCATGCCTACATAAAAAGCATGATAGAAAGTGCAGTAATTAAAATAAACAATGTTCTTAGTCCTGCAATCAGCATAAAAGTTTGTGTCTATTTTAAAGTGCATATTAGGGTGCATGTAAGTAGGACTAGAGTGTATAAAAATGTTCAGGCTGTGCAATTCCTGCATTTAAAAATGCCATGCCTCTCTGACTGTAAAACCTTGTTAAAAGTAGAAGTATTGCAACACAGTTGCCTTTTCAATGATCTGTTATTTTTAAAAGAAAAGTGTGGAACAGTATCTATGGCATTTCTTAATTCATCTACAGTATCCAAAATGCCTCAGTTCCTTTTGACAATATCACATATACTACTACCATCAGAAGAATATGTGAGAGGAAACCTAATCAATCCTGTCCTTTGTTATGTAGATATGGCTTCAGTGTTAGATGCAGCAGCATATTAAGGCCCACATTTGCCCCCCCTCTCCTTATACACATCAGCAATACAACTATCCATATCCTTTTCCTTGTAGCCTCTATCTAGAAAATCCATTTTCAAGGTCTCCAGGGCCTCAGCAAGCTGTTCAATGTTATTATGGAGTCTCATGACCCTGTACACCTGCCCCTTAACAACATTTTGGGGTAACATGCCTAGGATGCATGCTATCTCTGTGGAGCAGATTATTCTTTCTTGTGGGTTTCCTATAAGTACTAGTTACTAGGCTAGTCAAATCAGTTTTGTTCACCTTAACCTCAAGAAATTCAATTTCATCAAAAGAATATTTAAAAGTAAATCTTAAAAAATCTGTAGACTGATGTAGAAACTCTATAAACTGCATGAGACTCTCAACTGACCCCCTCCACAACAAATAAAAATCGTCCACAAATCTTGCATACCATAAGATATGTTCAGAGAAGCCCTCAGCTGGAATAATATGTCCCTCTCCCATTGTACCAACACAAGGTTGGCGTAGCTATTGGCACAAGCTGTGCCCATTGCCATACCAACCTTTTGTGCATAAAATTGATCTTCAAACAAAAAGACATTGTTTTTTAAAACCAGTTCTAAAAGGGCAAAAATTAAATTGATCTTGTCCTCAGTAAAACAATGGTTGACATGCATACATTTCCTGACATTTTCTATACCCCAAGTGTTGGGGATCACAGTAAAGAGTGACTCTACATCCATTGTCATTAAAAGATAATCAGCACTCAAATCAGAAGTAGCCACATATAATCTTTGTAAGAAGGTCCTAGTATCTTTTAGGACGGTGTCACAAGTGTCCAACAGAGAATGTAAATTCTTTTCTATGTAAATAGAAAGTGGCTCAGTTGCCCAACCTTTCCCAGACACTATCAGGTGCATAGGTGACAGTGTTAGATTTTTATGCACTTTGGGTTAGCCATAAATGATCGGTATAAGTGGTTGCTGTACCTCAAAATATTTAAATAACTTATTATCGATTATACCCGTCATAAGCATATCGAAAATAAAGAAAGAAACCTTCTCGATCATACCATAAACAGCAGTTTTAGAAATGCAGACATAAGCGGTGTCGTCACACAACATTTTATGCATTTGTGTTTGATATAACTCCTTGTCTAACACAACAATTCCACCACCCTTCTCTGCTGGTCTAATCTCTAAGGATTTCAAGTTCTTGAGTTCATTGAGGGATGCATATTCATCATTATTAAGATTAAAGTATCTATTCTTTCTATTAGATCTGAATTCTCTTCTTATTTGCTTCTCACAAGTCTGAATAAATGTCACTGTCTTGGCATTGGGTGGTGGGATAAAAGTGCTGGGTTTTCTAAAGGAAGCAGTGTCAGTGTTAACAGTGTCAGGTAGCATTGCTTTCAATGTAAGAGTCCTACCAAACAATCTAAGATCAGTTAAGACACTAGTTAGGTCGGCTTCTCTAGCAGGGATGAATGATAAACCTTTGTTCAGCAATGCTAACTGTGTGGCAATAAGCTGTACAGAAGAAATATTAAAAACTAAACTGTTAACCTCCTTTTCCATTGGCCTGTTAGGTTCACATTCATTTCTGTACTTGGGAGGCGGTAGAGTCTGCCCGTCCTCCCTCGATTCTGTGACCTGTCCCTGATAGGAAAAGGGCTCTGCAGTTGAAAAGAAGTGATAGCCCTAGGTCTGGCTCCAGTGTTAACATTAGTAGTGGAGTCACCATTATCATCAGAATGGGACTTCCTTTTTTTATGAATGTGTATCAGAGGTGCTACCTCAGTGGTAGTATGGTGGTGTAATGACTCAGCTCCGCTTCCGAATGACTGAACCAGTTCTGTGGAGTTGGCATTCATGGCTCTTCACATTAAAGATACAGGCTGTTTCAGATTCACTGGTAGTTTCATGCAAAGGATCCGATGTTTGTGGTGCATCTTCCGAGTTCACGGCTGGTAGGGGATTACTTCTACCCCATGCAAAAACCGCTCCAGTAGTAAAATCTTTGATGTCACATTGCAATTTCTTTATTTTTGTAGACTGTAACCTCTTCTCATAAGCCACGATGTTGTCATAGAGGTTATCAAGTTTGTCCCCCATAATATCAGCAGGAAAGGAACTATAAATTTCATCCTGCAGAACTGAGATATGATGTTGCAATTCTTTCTCTTCTGGAAGAAAGAATTCTATGAGAAGTTCCAACTAGCCAGAGCTTGCTTGCAAGTTAAATGGCTGCCATTTCATCAGCAGGTCTGGATATACATTACTATAGCTAGGCATATTGAGAATGCTTAGGCCCCTGGGTATGACCTTATGCTTTAAAGATGCTTCCAGATGAAATCGCTGCCATTTAAATTTGTAAAGCTTGTTTTCCAGTTCTTTAAATTTGTTCATGAAAAGTGGGTAAGTCTTGTCTCTATCCAAATCATCTGTAGAAGTCAAGGTAAGGTCATTAACAAGGAGGGGGTTAGGTACAATGTCCACAATGTTGTTAAGGTGATCACTAGACACTCTGTTGATAGAAGAAGCTTTCCTGGATGGATTAAAAATCTGTTCAACATCATTGCCTTCTGCTATGCTTTATTCTCACCCAAGAGATCCAAAAGTATAAAACATATGCTGAGAATAAAAATAGATTGGTACAGTAACAAGTAACTACTAAGAAAATCAAGAAAGTACCGAAGCTAACACAGCTGAAGGTAAAACAATAAACTTTAATGCACACAAAAGAGAGTGTTTTTAAGGGGCAGGTGTACAGGGTCATGAGACTCCATAATAATGACAAACAGCTTGCCGAAGCCCTGGAGACCTTGAAAATGGATTTTCTAGACAGAGGCTACAAGGCAAAGGATATTAATAGTTGTATTACTGATGCGTATAAGGAGAGAGGGGGTAAATGTAGGCCTTATTATGCTGCTGCATCTAACACTGAAGCCATATCTACAGAACAAAGGACAGGATTGATTATGTTTCCTCTCACATATTCTTCTGATGTTAGTAGTATATGTGATATTGTCAAAAGGAACTGAGGCATTTTGGATACTGTAGATGAATTAAGAAATGCCATAGATACTGTTCCACACTTTTCTTTTAAAAATAACAGATCCTTGAAAAGGCATCTGTGCTATAATACTTCTACTTTTAACAAGGTTTTACAGTCAGAGAGGCATGGTACTTTTAAATGCAGGAATTTCATAGCCTGCAAATTTATACACTCTAGTCCTACTTACATGCACCCTAATATGCACTTTAAAATAGATACAAACTTTTATGCTGATTGCAGGACTAAGAACATTGTTTATTTTAGTTACTGCACTTTCTGCCATGCTTTTTATGTAGGCATGACTAATAGACAACTCAAAGACAGGGTGTTGGAACACCAGAGAGACATTAGAAAGAAGCAAGACATCAATATTCTTGCTAAGCATATTATATGTCATGGACTGGAACATCATTTTAAATTCCTTGAGATAGAGATCATTCCTGAGAGTTTAAGAGGGGGAGATCTTAGGAATCGCACAGAATCTGCAGAGCAAAAATGGATTCTGTCTCAATGCTGATAAAATACCTGGGCTTAATGAAGTTGTCTCTCATAAGCCTTTTTTAAAAGCTAGGCTTGTCAAACACTGAGTATAGGATTGTTTTATATATATATATATATATATATATATATATATATATATATATATATATTTATATATATGTTGTATGCTTTTTATATGTTTCATTTACCTGCTTTCTTGTTGTGACATTTTCTCTTAGATAATTGATGCTTTTATCAGTGCCTTAATTGACTAATTAACTTATGCTATTTAACTGCATTTGTTACTAGTTTAGAAGAGTCTGATGAAGCGGTGAGAGCACACAGTGAAAGCGTTTACTCTCTTTTGTGAGCGTAGCATTGTCGCCTTACAGTTAGACGTTGCCTGTTCGATTCTCAGTTAGAGCGTCTTCTGTGTAGCGACATGCGTGAATGGGCGTTCCTTCATTGAAGGTTGTGCGTTAGGCCTGGCAAGCCAGTATGTAAAAATCTACTGCCAATCATTAGCGGATCGGAGTTCCGCTGTGGCGACCCCTAACCGAGAAAAGCCGAAAGACACAAACAAAGAGTTTATTGTTTTATCTTCAGCTGTGTTAGCTTCGGTACTTTTTTGTTTTTCTTAATAGCTGCACTCATGTCTTCTAGTACAGGTCTATTTGTAACTGAATTTGATGTATCTGCATTAATTAGTGCATTATTTCATAATTTATTTTCTTTAAATAATGAAATATTGTCATTCTACTCAACTGTAAACAATGACAGATAAATAATCCGGTTTGGTGCTGGACTACCACACCCTTTATGCATATGCTGAAAATCCTTTTTATAGAACTAGCAACAGCACTGACGAGCTATATTGTGCATTTCTTCTTCGTTTTTCTCTGAAGTCTGTGTATCAGTTATGCCAGTGTTTACTTTATCAAGCTAATCAAAACATGCACTCTGATCCCACTTATCCCCCCTCAGTGCAATGTTTGAATGGCATCTGAAAGCAGTAAACTAGAAATTGTTACATTCTGATCATCTATATTTGAAATAATGTGAACTTGAAACATTGAAAATGTTTGTTTTGGGTTTTGTCTAGAAATCTGCACATTGTGTACAGTGACTCTGTTTACTTCTGTGTTTTCAATACTGCAAGTATTTTGAATTACATGTGCTGCAGCATTTACACTGCTTTCTGAACACTGTAAACTAGAATTTTGTTACAATTTTCATGACATTAGAAGCTGAATCATACTGCGAATCATTAGAAGGTTTGTCCATTACCTTACTCAATACATTGTGCTTCTGTGTTTTAACCCTTTTGCAAACAGAAAGATTTAACATTCCTGAACTAATAACATTGAAATTTTAATGAATATTTTTGGAACACAGTTTTTCAGACTGCTTTACCCAATTTTTAACTTTAAACCACCCATTTACAGGTGCCTTTGCTGTGTAAGTACTGCTTAACATATTTATGCAATTTACATTTACTGATGTACCTAAAAGTTTCTGAGATTTACTGTCTGATATAACTACAGAATGCATTGTAATAAAATTGAATACGCACATAAGGAAAGTTGAAGTTGGTTGAGAAGGTGGCAGGTAGTCTAGCAGGTTTTTCAAATTCCCTGTTGTAAGGATTCTCTTGGCTCTGTGGCATCACACTGGAAGTTGTTTGTCTGCTTTGGAGATGGTGAAAAATTTCAGTACATTGCTGTTAAGTGGATAATCTCCTTTGCACTGATTTCTTGGTGAATTGAAAGTCCTTTGAAAGTTCAGTGTAAATTATCTGAAGAAGGTGCTCTGCTGCTCTATGAAATGCAAATAGTGTGGCTGCTGATAGATTTGCAAGGTTGCTTTGGGGTTTGGGGACTTACTTTAATTGCAAATATCAAATTGATGGTGGCTCACCATTGTAAGACTGGAAAGAACTGTAGAATACTGGATGAACTAGAAATGACTGTAACAAACTGGAATTAATGTATCTTTTAATTAACCAGAACTGTGCTGAACATGTGTCAGTCTCTCTTTTATGTGCAAAATCTTTTTGTACCTTTCAGAATAAAAGTCTGCATACACTGTAGTTTGGTTAAGTATGTTTTATTATGTACAGTGAAGGTAGATGTCAACAATATCCAAATCAAATCTTACTGTCTCCAATAACAGTGCTGGTAAACTGAAATAGACTGGATTATAAAGTCCATAACTTCTGACTCATTATAGTCAGAATTCTTTATTTTCCCATGAATAATGTAGTTAATATTCTGGAATGTTGGATATTTGATGTGACTTCTGCATTCACTCATGAGTGTCTATACCAAACGTCTGTGGACTGCATTGCAATGACTTTCTGCTTATCAGTCCATATGAATTAACTATATCACTGTCTCTGAAATATGTCCTAATAATATCAAAACTCTGTAAATTTCTACACGCCTCTTTAAACTTGGTTCCCAAGCCTGTTTATACTTAATGTACTGCACATTCTGTTAGCACATTTTATTCTTAGTATTCATGACTGAAGGTTACCGAAACATTCCTTTAATATGGCTGCATTTCTAGGCCTATACAAAGAGAATACTATATGTATGTTACAATTCTCTCAATTTTTTTTCATATTTTTACTGACTCACTGATGTGGACATTAAATCAACTCTGCAATTTAAATGATTTAAAATCAATCAAAGTTAACATGTTTTTATTTAAAGTTAGGAAGTCAGGTGTTAAGTATTAATTGTCAGTGACTGGATATTTATTTTTCCAGTGCACCACTCGTCTAAAGCAAAGGTAAATGTCAGTTGGAATTTAGAGTTGCATTTATCCATTTTATATGAAGATTTAAACAACCAGGATACCAGAAGTAGGTCATGCCTGTGCTGTATTACTGTATTATATTGACACCTGTAATTTGGGACACATTATTTTTAAGATTTAAATAATTAATTAGTTAATTATAATACCAAAAGTGGCCATTCCTCTTTTATAGTAGTATATTATATCAGCACATAATTTTAAATGTAACTTTCTGCAACACAATGTTGCCTTGGCTGACTTGTGTGGTCACATTGCAGTTTCCCTTTTTATAATAATATTTTCTCTTTTTCAGGACTTGCAGTACAAAAGTGATTCCACATATTCCGAGCTAGAAAGGTAAGGTGCTTGCATCACTGCTTTGTTATTATTTATTTTTGTTCACGTTTATTAAAAGGGCAACCCTTCTGTTTCTCACCGGATAGTCGATCGGCAGTTAGTTTTGAATCTTAAAAATTGACTGTATCCTCTCATAGCAGATTCACCCAGATCAGGTCAAGAGGGTGAGTACTGTGGTTTCCTCATTTTCTTCCTCATCTCTAGGCTTATGTATATAATTAGCAGTGGGGCTGAAAAGATGCAGGGGGCCCTGCTCCTGCAAAAATGTCTGTTCTTTTTTTTTTTGATAGGATTGCTGTAGGTGTATTGGACATTCTAAATTGGCCATAGGTGTGAGTGCGTGCATGTGTGTGCCATCTGTGGAAGGTTGGGCACCTGGCTTGCAACTTGACACCATAAAACTCCACTGACAATCATGAGCAGACAGGTGATCCGCTGTGGCGACCCCTAACCGGGAAAAGCTGAAAGAAGAAAAGAAGGTTATTTTTTTGATAGATATATATATATATATATTATATATATATGTGTGTGTGTGTGTGTGTCTGTTTGTGTGTGTATATATATATATATATATATATATATATATATATATACACACACACACGCACATATATACATATAAATATGTTTAGACATGCAAAGTTTGGGGATCTGAGAACCTCTCCTCATGGTAGAGGTGCAAGGGGGCTTGCCCTTGCTACAGTTTTTTTGTGTGTGTGTCTGTGTATCCTTGGGAATGGCATTGTTCTGACTATCACCCAAGGTTTTTAGGTTTTGGATTCAAATAATTGAATATTGATTGCATTAGTCTTTCTGTCTTTTGGCTTTTCCCGGTTAGGGGTCACCACAGTGGAACTCCGGTCTGCTAATGATTGGCAGTAGATTTTTATGTGCTGGCTTGCCAGGCCTAACGCACAACCTTCAATGAAGGAACTCCCATTCACGCATGTCGACACACAGAAGACGCTCTAACTGAGAATCGAACATGCAACGTCTATCTGTGAGGCAACAACGCTACCGCAGCACCACCATTGATTATTCATAGTGGACCCATTACAAGTTTGCCTTGTACAAATAGGAAATCAGTTTTGCATGCTGCCAAGGATTGTTTTCCAGTATTTTTTTTTTTTTTGTCACTGTAGTTTGGAAATATTTGTCTACATTTAAATTATGCTTTAAACAGAAAGTTGTACAAGTCCATCACATTTGCTTTTTCATTTTGGAAGTTAGAGTTTTACAGTGTTAGGCAACATACTTCTATGTGTTATACTTTGTTACATAGTTTATTACTTCAAACAGTGATATGGACCTAGCTTCTCACAAAATACAATCTCTGTGGCAGGCAAGAGCAAAGAAACCTACCAGGAGGTCAAGTCAGACTCAAGAGTATTAATTATGTAACTAAATTACTCTTGTTATTGTAGATTTTTAAATGTATGTTACTGTTTATGAGAAATTTCTAAAAAACTAAGAAGTTTGTTTCACTTATTTGCTAGCAGAAATGATGCACCAGTGAAGTCAGTCAAATTACTTTATTTTAATCTTGGCTTATTTATATATTGACTTGAATACTCTAAACATTGAAATGCATTTTTAAAAATACTGCATCTATGAGCCCTGATATCCCAGGATGCCTTCTAAATGGCATGAAACATGACCTATCCAGCTGTCTAGAATCACTCTGTAGCATTAGTCTATAAGCTGTTGGCCACCAAATGGAGGACTGCAATAGTTATTCTTCTGCACAAGGTCAGGCCATCTACTGACCTAGGTAACTACAGACTCATAAGTCTGGCTAATTTCATTTGTATGGCCATGGAAAGAATCATTATATAATTAAAGACACAGGAAATCTTCAGACACTAGATACATTACAGTTTTAATTTGTCAAGGGCAGATCACCCCTTCTCAATCTGGTAGACTTTTTCAAGGTAATGAACAAAGCCTTGGATGAGAGGACAGAACAGTACACACTGCCTGTCTTGACCCAGACAAGGCATTCAAAACTTTTTCTCATTTGGGTATTGTCGACAAACTCATGAAACTAGGATCAAACCCTGTGTCACCCACTGGTTAGCAAATTAGCTCATAGATAGGACACAGTCAGAAAAGGGGACACCACCTCCACAAAAAGACCAGTCATTAGTGGAGTCTCACAGAGGAGAATGATGGGGCTATTTCTTTTTCGCATCTATTTTTCTGAAGTCAAATTTAACATTAAAGGCCTCTGGCTGACCATGTTTGTGAATGATGACAAACTTGGTAAGTTATTGAATCCCTGAAGAATACAAATATCCTTCAAGAAGGCTTTTCACAAACTAGTAATTAATGCAAGAATCATGGCCTAAATCTGAATTAAAAAAATGAATAGTTTCCTTTGACAAGGGTGCCACCCCTGCAAATTACCACACAGATGATACACCCCAAAGAGATTACTCAGTAGTTAGGGAACTGGGAACACATGTTGAGATTAACTTGGCCTTTAATCATCATGTGTCTACTATTGTGAGGAAATCATTCTATATTATGGAACATATAAGTAAGGGCATGACCTCCAGGTCCAGAGATGGCATTGTCCCCATACTCAACCCCAATTAAACCAATCATCTAGTACAGTGCTCCTTTGGTATCTACTTTACCAAGCATTTGCAATAAATGGAATGACCACAGAGGTTCCCCAGAAAAAAAGAATGCAAGATGGAAACCCACAGACTGCCTCAAAACCTTATCTCTGTACGCAGCCTCTTACAGACTTCTAAGAGGTGATCTGTGCCTGGTCTACAAGGCAACATCTGGTCCTGTACTGATGGACTTGTTTCATGTCTGTAAGTCTAACACCATTAGAAACACCAAGCAAAGGACATTAACCTTGGTTGCAGTTGAAAAAGAACATGATGAAGGGACAGGTATGTGTCTCAGAGACTATTCATGCTAAGGAACAGGCATCCCATCCATGTGAAGCAGGGTTCTTCCCCTCACCCTATTCAACCATAACTCGAGGAAATTGGAAATTCCTCTGGATTAGCACCTATACCCCAATTAGACAGAGGCAGCTAGTAAATGATCTGCCCCTCTGCACAGCTATATACCCTAGGGTAAAGTATCCTGTCATATATAAATGGAAAAATATAGCCAGCCCAAACTATTTGCTCATGGGTAATGCATCCATTCATTTACAAATAGGAAAATATGATTGGGCTTAAACCAGCCAGCCCTTCCAGGGCCATTAAAGGGTAATCACCTCTGAGCCTATAAACCTAGAAAGGTCTCAGTTTACCATCTTAAACATATAAATGGAAAATGTCATTTCTGCAGGAAACAATGTTTTATAACCCAAAGGTTATGCACAAATGTGTTTTCTGACTCTACTTTTCAACAAAGGTGTATGCATGCATCTTCATATACATAAGAACTCTTCTATCAAAAATATATGTTTTTAAAACATTACTGTTTAAAAATACTTTAATACCCCAAAACACAAAAACACACCTCTAACTCCCCCATAATGTTGAAAATGTAGAGGTAGTATGAAATTACATCATTCTGGGAATTGGTGGTAAATAGGCTTAATTGTAATGATAAAACAACTGTATAGTAATTTCTAACCTATTGTATGTATCAAATGTGTAGTAAAAAGAAAAAATCACTAACTCTGGTAGTTTTTTTTTTTGCCAAACTGTTAGTTTAATAGTTTGACAATTACCTAATTGCAATTGTGTATGCATTCCAGTTTAGCCTCATTGCCACCTATTCTTCCAATAATGTAATTACTTATTGACTCAGTACATGAGAATAGTTTATAGGTAGAAGAGTAGCTAAGTTAGGATAAAATGGGCAGCCTCTCTAAGGTATTAAGAAGTGCAATTAACAAATCTGTTTTTATTTTTTTTCCTTCCCTTTTACTCTCAAGCAGAAAGTGATTGTGTGACATGGACCTTGTGCTCCTCTTTAGGAGAAGAGAGGAACACCAGATTGGAGAAGGGCCCTTTTTTTTCTCTCCTCAACTTAGAGTTGAGAGGCATAAGATCAGGCAGTGGCACCCGATATCAGATGAGCCAGCTAATGCTCTGTTTCTGGGGTTTGTATTTAGTCATTGCTTATATCAAAAATATGTGGATTGTCGTTGGTTCCAGAGGAGGTTGATCAAAAAGCAAAGGTGCATTTCTGTGTGGGGGCAGTAACTGCAGTGAAGGAAAATTCTCTCCCCCAATATGCAATGACCTCAGAGTTAATTATTTTATTAAGTATTGAGTGATGCTGGGGCTCTGCCTGTCATGTAAGATAAAAAGTCCAGTATGTCTGTGCCTGAAACAGTTTTTAATAATACAATGTCTTTATGGTGCATAAGGCAGGTGATGTGATGATTGTATTTTTACTGACATAGTGATACAGAGAATGGCTTGTTCCTCAGAGTTAGTGGTGGAACTGTTAAGATCTACTAATAAAACATATAAAACAAAGAAGACATCCAGACAAATGGATAGGACCAACAACCACTTTAATGGAATTCAGCAGTCAAGTGCTTTCATCTTACATAAAGACTTCTTCCAGTCTTTTTGCAAGACAAAAGTGCTTGACTGCTGCCTTCCATTAAAGTGGCTGTTGATTATATCCATTTATCTGGACGTCTTCCTTGGTTTTTGGTTCTTGGTTGTGGATTTCTGGTTACTAATAAAACACATTTCAGTCTAACATCCCTACTCAAAAAGGATTCAATAGTATTCCCCTCATTTTTGTATCATATTGTGTTAGCAAAAGATTAATATTCCCAGTCACTATATCTCTTGTATACTTTTTAAATTGCATATTGTTTCACATGGAGGCCTACAAAATGCAATTGCATTCTACTACATACACTGCATAAGCTGTTTTTTATAAGTAGTGTAGTGTCTAAGAGCATAGGTTCATCATTAAAAAATAGCTCAGTGTTGTTTATTTAGATAAGCTTTTCAAGCATTACGTTTGTAAGTGTCACGATTTATATATTGCCTTCTTGAAATCTGACCAAAATATTTCTATAACGTTTGTTCATATTTTTTGTCTTTTCAAAAAACATTTTACACACACACAAAAAACAAACAAACAAACAAAAAATATTCTGCACAACTGTAATCCCAGTTGGTCAGAGGGATCCAGTTATCGAAAACTCCTGTCTCTTTACAAACCTAGCAAATCTGCTGGGCATTCTCTTTACTCGTGCAAGGTTACTAAGTTCTGAAACTCCTTATCTATGTCCATCAGGTCTATACCCTCCCTCACATCTTTCGTAACCACTCTGAAAGACTTCTGCTCTAAAACCTGGCTTTGTTCTTTCTCAAAACCGGGATAAACTGTATCCCTAAATGTGAACAATGTGAACAAGTACCTTTTCATTCCTTATACCTCCTTATTCTCCCTTCTTCACTTCCTTACTGCTATCTAATTCTCTTCCCTGACTTTCTCTCTAAGTATACCATAAGCCTGTTTTTCCATTACTTCATATTGGGGTTCCTATTTGTATTAGACTAACTTACCTTTAATTTCTCTACAAACTGTCTAAATTTCTCTAAATATTAAATGATTGTCATATAACTTGTATCAATTCTTACATATTTTTATATTATGAATAATTTGTTATAATTAGTTAAACTGCAGATTTTTTTTGTTTTATTTTTGAAGATTGTAAAATTATTGTTCTTAAAATGTTTTGTAATACGTTGGAGCTTTTCTTCCTGGGAATCCACTGAAAATGGGCTTCTACCCAGTTGGACTTTCCCTTTAACCAAATGTCAATAAATAAATAAGTAAAGTAAATTTTACGTGGCTAACTGCAACTGAAATGTGAATCATTTTCACCTCCTGAAAAAGCTATTCTGGACAATTACAAACAGTAGAGCTTTCATTAGACAAATAAACAGTTTTCTTACACTGTAATCACTGATTGTAACAGTTACACCAAGGCTTCACACAAGGAAGATACAATGTTTCCTGAATGGGTGGATTCAGCTGCGACATCTTCTAAACTTCAAGATAAAGCTTCTCCTCTGCCTCAAAAGAGAACTGCTATGGTGGTTAGAGTTCCTTTCCAGTATCAGTTAGGAAACCAGATGATGATCTCTGATGTCTCAGATTTAGATTGTGGTGCCCACTCAGGCAATCTTTGGATGCAAGTCAGGTGGGGAAAACTCCTTTTTTTAAAGGCACATCAGTCTGAAAGAAATTATGGCAGTTTACAGAGGCATGATGGCATTCAAACAAATGTGGAAACCAGGCAACCTTTTAGTAAAGACAGGCAACACCCAACGGGATGTGGTATGTAAACAAGGAGACACATACTCCTACCTGCTGTGTCACCTGGAAATATAATTTTGGGAGGTGGCACAAGGAAAGGGGTTGCAACGAGTAGCACAGTATCTTCTAGGAGAAAGCAACAATCTTGTAAACCATCTGAGTGGATCATTTCAGACCCTCGTGAGTGAATTCTAAAGAGTACATCTGCAGGAAAATCACAGGAAAATGAGGTGTAGTGGAAATAAACCTTTTTGTCTCCAAAGAAAACAGACATTTAAAAACGTATTGTTCAGGGGCCCCAGACAACATGGCATAGAGGATGAATGCCTTCTCCTTTCAATGGGAAGGCGTATTCCTGTATGCTTTCTCTCCCATACAACTCATAGCCAGGCTACTTGTAAAGAACAAGAAAAAGGGTAGATGGTGATCTTATTTGCACCCTTCTGCCCAGGGCAGCATCTGCTCCCTCTGTTACACAACTTGAGTAGACAACATCCATTGTTATTACTAAAGAAGATTGATTTCTTGACTCAGAATAAAGAAGCCACCATCTGCCCCACCTTAAAAACGCTGAAGCTGATAACCTGTATGATAAGATCCATGTCCCTCAGGTCAGCTGTTAGACAGTGATATCTCACTTAATTATTTAACTTGAGAGAGGTCAGGACACCCAGTACCTGTAAATCATATATTTCTAAATGGGAAAGATTCACTATGTAGTCATAAGACCAAAGGCCAGCAACTCATGTTAGCTAATGTCTCCTTGGTTTTGATCTATCTGTTGGAGTTTTTGATAAAGGTCTCTCTTACTTTTCTGTTATCAGTCATGCCTCTGTTATCTCCCTTTTATTTTTTCAACCTCTGATGAAACAATTCCTCAAATCCATTATTTACCTAAGGCCACCCAGGAGGGACCCTTCACAGGACCTCAGCTTTACAATAGAAAACTCACTTTGCTCCCTTTGAGCTTGCTGCTTTTACAGACATAATTTTTAAACACCTTTATTGAATTATCACTTGTGACATAGGCACACTTACATGTATATAAAAGAAAACAAACCATATTAACATGTTCACAATTAAAAGCATTATACATCACATATATTCTTCTGTATAACATAATCCGTCCAATATTACATAAGTCGGTCAATTCATACCTTTCTTTAAACCTCATTCCTCCTACAAAACATTCTTCTGCATAGATTATTCCTACAATTTTCATTTTTTTCTATGTAATTTGCTCCTATTCTTTTCTAAAGATACCACTTCCAGTTCTTTTATCTCTGTTACAATATTCAGTATGGTTGTTTAGACTTTCATTTCTGTTGTCTGGTAATTGCTTTTTTGGATGCCACCAGAATTAAATTATACAAGGTCTTACGATATGTCTAGGCAATCCCGATACTGCATCCCAGCTCAAAAAATCATCGCCTTAGTTGCACCCATTTGCTTACCAAGTATTCCTTACAGAGTACTCTGTAGGGAATTTTTAAATTCTGCCATTTCGTTACACACACAAAACAAATCTTCCAAGTTAACTCTTCCCCATCACACCTCCAACATTTGCCATCTTCCTGAAAAAAGTATTTGTAGTCTGATTGGGGTATAAAAATGCATATGCAACTACTTCCAAGCAAAAGTCTTCAATTTTCTAGACTTTGATGGATATCTGGGAGACATGCATATCACCTCTCATTGTTTCTTTATGAATTATGTAATCTCTCTTCCAAATCTTTTCTAACCTCCTCTGACTGATCCCTATAATTATCGTGCAATATTGTATATGCCCTGCTAATTATCTCTTGTTTAACTGCAACTTCTGTTCTATATTCAGTTTTCACTTAAGGTTCCCCTATCCCTTTCTCTTTGCCTAGACTGTGCTATCAATCCTTGATAGGAAAGGTAGTTTCTAGCCTGCAGTCCAAATGTCTTATTGGCCTCTTCCTATTATATTACCTTTATATCACTAATTATTTGTTCACAAAACATTTGTCCCTCTGCCAGTTTCCTTCAGTAAATTCCAGACCCCTCTTGCCTATTCTATATACCCCTAATTGCAGTCAACCCTATCAGCAGACTCTCTTTTCTTCAGTCCCGTGTTGGCTTAGTTCTTAGAATATTTTCTACTATTTTATGAATATAATATTTTATATGACCATTGTTATTTTCCTTAAGGATCTGCATCCAAAATCCCACTGTCTCCTTATTTCTTAACCCCCCCCCCCCGGTTAATCATCATCCCTTTCCACTTTGAATTGTAGTTTTCTGCTTGTATTATGTATATGAACTTGAACTGTATAGCTCTAAAATATCCCTTCAAATATGGTAATCCTAAACCACCTTGTGCTACTGGAAGGATCAATTTAGCCCACTTGACTCTTTCCCCCCGCCCCCTCCCAGATAAAACCCTTCAGCGTTATTAATTACCATCCACAACCTCTCTTCTGGTTGATAAAAATATGCCTAACCTGTGTATAAAACTAAACTGACAAAAAACATTTTACTGCTTGTATCTTACTATCCATATCCATAGACAAGAGCTTCCAGTTTCTCAGTTTTTGTGTCGTCTTTTCTTTACTCTCTTCCCACATATTCCTTGCTGCCATAAATGGATCATTTTTAAACCATATTAGTAAATACTTGATTTTATCTTGTTTTCATAAATATGTGTATTGATGAACGAATTAATGTGTGGGTACATAGTTTACAGCTATAGCCTTTGTTTTATCTTCATTAATTTTATATACCCAAACAATCCTGAAGCTGTCTCAAGATGTTCCATAACACTGGGATGCCCTTTTCTGGTATTATCAGGTACAAAATAATATAATTTGCAAACAAAGCCAACTTTTCTTTATTACCATACCAATTACATCCTTTAATATCTGAGTCCCTTTTTCCTTTTCCATTGTGGTTCTGAATATAACACAAGCAGCAAAGGGAAAAGAGGACAACCCTGCCTGGTTTCTCTGTTTAGACACAGTTATCAGAGAGGAACACTCCCACTTTTATTTTTGACTTCAGTACCTCATATATCATAATTAACTTTATTATTCTATCAGAGAATGCAAATGCTTCCCCAGCCCTGGTCATAAAATCCCAGCTAACTCTGTCAAATGTTTTTTCTGCATCAAGACCCACCAACAACAGCAATATTTTCTTTCATTTCACTTCCTTCTGCTTCATCATTGCTCCGTTAATCTTGTCAGATGTTTGCCTCCTCTGCACAAAACCACATTGATCCATGTTTATCAATTTTAGCAACATCTGTGCTATTCTTTTAGCCATTATAGACATAAAACACTTTATAATCATGGTTTAAAATTGAAATGGACCTGTATGAAGCTGGATCTGATGGGTCATTACTGTCCCTAGGTATTTCAGCCACCACAACTTTTTTCCAGGCTGTTGGTGCTTCCCCATTTTAAAATATTGTTAAACAAAACCTTCCAAATCTTTATCACTTTCTTCCCTCCTAGCTTCCAAACCTCTACCAGAATGGCATCTATTCCTGTAGATCTTCCTGCAGATTGGTTATACATCACCATTTTTTCTCATCTCCTCCTGTGTTAACTGTTATTTGTTGAGGCTCATCCACCTCTAACCTTGGCATATTTAATTCTTCCGTAAAGATTTCCATTTGTGCTTTTCCTTGATTTCCACATTTCTTTGCTTTATACAAATTTTCATAAAATTTCTGAAGTATATCTAATATATCTACAAGATCATTGGTTATTTTTCTTGTTATAGGCTCCCAAAGTTTGCAGCAACCTTTCTGCTTTCTGCTGCCTAAGTCAATGTGCTAAAAGTTTTTTTGGTTTACAGTTATCAAAGACAGTTGTTTAATAGCAATCATTCTAAACTTAAGCATATTATCTAGGTACTCCCTTATTTTCTTTTTAGCACTCTGCAGTTGAACTTCTTGTTCTGTGAGATTCCCATTATTTTGCAATACCTTGTCAAACCCTCTAAATCATTTTTATTTCTTCTTAACTATGTCTCTCTTTCTTTTCTCTCTACCCTATTTTAAACTCCACTTTCATTTTTATCCCACTCACTAGCTATAACTTCTGAAGAACTTTGTATCTTCCCTAATAAATCCTGAATAATTTCCCCCACTCAGGCCTTAAAATCGTCTCTATTTAAAAGATAGGTGGAGAAGTGCCAGTGTCTCATTTTTACTTCATTACCCTTCATTTTTACTTTAGGTATTATTAGTGCAGGATCTGAAATAGTTATTGGATGTCTGTCAAATCTCTCAGGTAAATGCACATGTTCTTGTGAATTTCTATCTTGACTAGCCCATTATTTTACCTTGGGAATAATATGTAAATTCTCTCCAAGTTCCTACTACTAATTTCATGTCTTCCATACCAAATATTTTCAGTAATTTAATAAAATCTACCTTCATTTATTATATTTTCCTTCTAGACAACCCTGAGAAATGCTCACTGTTGCAAATCAAATTCAAGTCCCCACCTATAAGTATAGTCCCCTTTGATAGCTAAATATTTCTCCCATTTTTAAGCTCCATAATAACAGTTTTAAGTAGAATATAAATATATGTCAGCATAATCCTTCTCCCTTTCCAGTGCCCCATACTACTACAAATCTACAATTATTATATTTGTTCATGTTATAACACTGTTGGAGCTCCTCTAGCAATGCGTATAAGTACTTCTCTTTTCCTTTGTCCCTGTTAATCTCTCGAATGTATATCCTAAAATCCTTTCCTTATCAAATTCACATTGTAAGTTCTTTCCAAATGTGTCTCCTGTAGAATTGCTATTTGCACTCTGTATTTCTTAATATAATTCAATACTCTTTCCTTTTTGTCCATACTTGTGAAACCATTCACATTCCAAGATTATGTGGAAAGTGTCAACATTATGATAAGAGGTTATTATTCCCACCTGTTGTATATGACATCTTTTTGAAATGTCCATCTATAGCTCTTGTGATACACGCACCAAGTAATGTTTGGCTGGTTGATCTTTTATTCTGTTTCTTGTCCGATGCCTTTGTACCTATGCCATGTTTTGCCAGATGTTTTGATTTAATTAAAACTGTCAAAGAAAACACCAAGCATATCCCAGAATACCCCCAGAACCTATTAACTTAAGAAAACACACAAAACTATCAACATCTTCAAATAGTTTAACCCTCCTATTAGGAATAGTTATCCCAAATAGACAGCTGCACACACAGGCATTATCTAACCTAAAGTTAAGCTTATCTATGCAAGATGCATGTTACTGCCTGTGCTCCTACTTACACCAATTACTGTCTGTTCGTGTTTTATCTTTATTCCCCTAACAGACATGAAAAACAATTTGCAAGCTTTCAAACAACATTAACTTTTATCCTCAAGGAAACCACTGCTGTAGCTTTTTATTTCCCTATCATCAAATGCATGGAGACATAATAAAAAATGCAGCCCTTGGCTCCAGGATTCTAAAGTTATGCTGATCATTTATTGCTAAAGGGAAACATTTCTTTACATTCATTGTTCCCTTATTTACTTGTTTCCACTTAAAATGTGTTATTAGATTAAGCCATTGGTCTTAATCCAGACATTCACCTTTGCAAAAGAGAAAACCTCGGCTTTACATATATTATGATCTGTGCAGTTTGAAACCCCATCCCCCAACTCAGTAGTTGAAGATTACACCGTACTAACTCAAATGTTTTTCTTCAGTTTTTTCCTTTGTCTTGAATTGAAATGTCTACACATTGAAATTCTAAAAAAGATGAAAGAAAGAACATAAAACAATATCTGAAATTGCTTTATTATATAATTAAGTTATATTATGAAACATTCTGTAGAAATACTGTTGTTGTCGTGTCTTTCGGCTTTTCCCGGTTAGGGGTCGCTACAGCGGAACTCCGGTCCGCTAATGATTGGCAGTAGATTTTTACGTGCTGAGTTGCCGGCCCTAACACACAACCTTCAATGAAGGTACGCCCATTCACGCATGTCTCCACACAGAAGACGCTGAGAATCGAGCAGGACAATGTCTTACTGTGAAGAAATACTGTTAAGAACATAAATTGTTTAACTTACAATTACCTTTTTCCTTTCCCTTCCCTTGTCCTTAGTGTCCTTCCAGACATTAATGACATAAAGTGGGCAAAAGCCTTTCACCCCCCTACAAGTTTAACAAAGTCAGAAAAATATCCATTCTTTCCACTTTTTTCTTGTACAGCCATATATCACAAATACATTTGATGCTTTGTAATCTCACACTTATTCACTAATTTACATGTTGCTGGTCTAAATTCCTGTTCATCTGTATCTTCCAGCTCCCATTTCTACTAGTCAACTCCTGTGCTTTTCTCTGTCTCTCAAACATTTTCTTTGGAACACTGGAAAATGTTTCACTGGCAAAGTGTCTCTATGAGCTTTATTATCAGAGTAATAAGAAACAGATTCCCCTTCTGTTTGATTGCTCTCTTTTTCTGAAAAAAAAAAAACTTTTCTATTTCTTCCTTACCCTGTTCTGCATCAAATAAGACTTTGATCATCCAAGAAAAAATATTCTGTGGACAGCTGAATAAAGCAGCTTGAATCTCACATCTACCTCTTGGCATTCCCTAATGGCTGGAATAAAACTGCTTCTCTTCTGCCTGCTGTACAGCGAATAATCAGAATAATCATTTTCCACAAATACTCTACTTTGTCCTACTTTTAATACTTTGCTCTTCTGCCACAGTTTTGTCAGGGTCAACTATTTCTGCTGGTGGGATTTTATCTTTACTAATACAGGCTTTGGCTACTTTCTCGTGGCTAGGTTTGGAGCATACATAAAATGTGCCCTTTCGGGTAACAAATCATGCTATGGAGTATCAGTCCAATTGCTTATTTCTGTCTTCATAAAATTAATACAATATCTCCCTTCTATTTTCTGTGGTACAGCAGAAACTCTCAGGTTTTACTTACTGTTCTGTCCTCTAATTCTACTATTTTTTGAAACATCTTTTCTTAAGAAGTCTCATACCCAGCTAGCCTTTTTCTCATTTTGACCACTGATTTTTGCAGCTTTATCAGTTCATCTGAATATCTGTTTAAAGCTTCTTCCATTTTTCCAGCCTTTTTTTATTTGAGCTAATATACTCCTTCACTGTTTTTGTTTATTTTAATCAGCCCCAAGCACATTTAACTTATTTTCTCATCTAGAATACTGGAAGCCATTTCTTGCACCAAAGATGGAGACTGAACTTCTTTTTGCTGAACAGCTTCAGGTTTCTTCCCAGTCAGTGTTACCTCTTCACTTTTTCTAGTTGATTTTCCTTCAGGCTCTCTTAAATTCTTCTTTGCTGGCATCCAGGCAGTGTATTTACTAGCCAGTAACTGAATTTACCAAAAGTGGCAGAATTCCTGACACTTAACTCTCAGTTTCTTGTTTCATACTGGGATAGCTGGTATTAAGTTGTTGATCAGTCTGCAGCCATCTTGAAAGTCCAGACATCAAATTCTTATCCCAAAAAAAGAGACATCTTAGTTACCATTACTTCAGCTATGAGAATCTGTGAGTTGCAAGCACTAATGTGTAATGTACTTCAGGTTTCACATAGATGGGATTTAATTAAGACGTAACAACACCTTCATGCCTAAGGCTGCAGTAGAGCTTTCACTGAGTCAAACAGTCCAACTCCCTGATTTTTTCCCCAAACTCACAGAATGGGGGGGGGACAACAAACTTACACTCCTTGGATATGCACAGACAGCTTGAGTTTTATTTGGATAATATAACAGATTTCAGAAAGTCTGATCTACTGTTTATGGCCTATGCTTCTAATAAATTGGGCAAACCAGTAAGTAAACAAACTGTAAATAAGTGGATCTTTAACTGTGTCCCATTTTGCTACACCATCACCATGGAAAGAAGTACCTGAGCACATTAGAACTCAATCCACCCATGGCCACTGCTGACACTACTGTCTTTATCAGAGGGGTGTCCACTCAAGATATTCTCATAGCACCAGTTTATCCTCAGTCCATAGCTTTTCTAAGCACTACAACTTGTCCTGTACTTCTTGATCCAGAGCTAGTTTCACTTCTATAGTTTTGCAGGCCCTCCTATCCTATGCATTATATGTGCCCTTCAGCCTGCCTTCCTATTGCTTTGGGAATCCTCCCAAGTAGTTATTACTACAACAGTAAAACACAGTAATACAGTTGTGTATACTTACTATAAATGTAGATGTTAGAGTTAAAGTATCATTTTCCTTATTACTTCCTAACCATTATGGCTACATGTTGGTGTGGGCCTCCCCTGTCCCTCTCCTTAAGGTCCTCTGCTTTATAGGTATACCCTTCAGGTCTTTTTTACCCTAACCCTGCTAGAAACAGTATTGAGGGTTGGGCTCCTCACCTAGGGCTAGGAGAGTAGTGCACCAGCCCTCTTAGGACAAGAAAGACCAAAAGAAATGGTGGCAGATGGCAGACCTTATACCCCACATTCCTGATGTCAGAGGAGAGGGTGTTTGGCAGACCAGGAAAATGAGAATAAATCTCTATTATTTGATCAAGCCAAGAGCTGCCACAGCAGGAAATGCAAATGAGGTATAAGTACAACAGTGAAGAGACTCAGACATCTACATTTATGGTAAGTTGCCAAACATGTACTTTAATTTGCATTAACTCAAAGGACAGCTGGTTATTATTGCTTAATTTTTTTTTTATATAGCTAAAGAAGACTTTATGATTATCATTAGCATGGGTGGCAATTTGCCATTCATAGTTGTTCTTGAAGGCTTTAATTGTGTTTCTAAGATCTTTTGTGATTAACCACATGGAACGCTACACAATAATGAAACTCGCCTTAACAGCTACAACAATTGTATGACCCAAAAATGTTTTAATAACAAACCAGAAAGATAAAGTTAGTTCAGCAATTTCATCCAAATAACAAATGGACTTCATCAGAACAGGTGATTATAAAAATATCAGACCAAAGTTAAACTTGTCAGTTAAAAAACATGCTGTCCTTAATAACACATTACAGAGATTCCCTGCCAGACTACACTTCTTATTTTCAAATTCATATTGAATATTGTAAAATATTAAAATCAATACAGAATAATAAAATCTATTTAAAATTCCTACCAAATTTATGGAAAATAGAACCACTTGAAAACAATTTATATTTTTCATTATGAAAACATATATGAATGGTAAAAGTCCCTATTCATAACTTCGTATAAATCGACTAAATATACATATGTATATGTGTGTGTGTGTGTGTGTGTGTGTGTGTGTGTGTGTGTGTGTGTGTGTGTGTGTGTATGTGTGCAGTATATATACATGTGTATATATATATATATATATATATATATATATATATATTGTGTGGGGTCATATAATAAATTAAAAAAATAATAAATAAGCAATTCATAATTTAGCTGCTTAAGTATGGGTGTAATACAAGTTTGGTTATTTATCATTGACCAATCTTTTTTTAGTAAAATAAGGCAATATATTAATTTTATGGGATGGTCCTGAAGAAATGATTAGTAAATTTCTAGAAAATTTACAGAATATCACAGAATTGTTAAAGTTTACACATAGTTTTGGTATAAATAGAATCAGTTGTTTAGATGTGAGGATTTCTAAGATTAACAAAAAATTTACTAGCATTTATAGAAAAAACAATTACCTTTAGTAATAATTATTTACACTTCAATAATTTTTATCCATTTAAAATGAAGAGAGGGTAGATTAAAGGCCTATTCACCAAATTGTCTTGAATGATATGTGATAAAGATTTTTTTTCTGGAAAGTAAACAATTGATGTATTCTTGGAAAGAGGGTAGCTTCTGAAGTTGGTGAAAGAAATTTTTAGTGGTATCAGGAGTGGGAGGGTGACAAATTTTCCAACCTTATTAGGGGGTGATTTGCAAGAGATAATCCCTAGGGATGTTTTGTCAAAGTAAAGTAGACTGCAGGGACACAGTTATGAAAAGGATTTTGTTTTATAGTATAAATGGGGTCATAAGGTAGTTAAGAACATGATTACTAAAAATTGATCAATGCCTCAACCAAACGCTAACATTTACAAGATAAGTGGGAGCCGTCCACATTGTGTTTGTCGCACTGCTAGTAATGTTAAAAATATGTTAGAAAGAAAAATTAATAATAAAGAGAAAGATTCAAAGAAAAAAAGGGACATAGAAGTGAGATGCATGTCAGCAATGTACATATATTTTTACTGGAGGACAGTTCCTGTTGAACAGTCATGATGAAATATTGATCACCCCTCATTTTGCAAATTGTCAAAAAGTTAGTATACCTTCCTCTTTGTGCTTCTTGAAAATGTTACTACGTGGCAGGATGGAAAGAACTTTGCACAAAAGAATATGCATGCATAATTAAGACATTTCTAAGTCTAAGATGAGTAATGCATTTTATAGACATTCTTCTGAGTACAGTGAGTTTACAAGGTACTTGTTTTGAATCTAGAAATAATTCCACAAGATCCTAGAAGTGGGATATGGGAGAACAGAAGACAGTATAGATAGTTTATGTGGCAATTAGAATTGAATGCCACCTCATCTCCTGGATTAAATTATCAAATTTCTATTATACAATGACTGGCCATTAACATCGTAAAATGAGCATGCTGATTGGCCAGCCCAACCAGCATGCCTGTTGAGAATATACAATGGAAAAAGGTCCGGTCACCGGGACTTTTTTCCTTTGATATATTCTTTAATTTTTAAGGGTTTTTTTTTTCAAAAGAAAAAAAAAGCATAGCAATGGAGATCTTCTTTTCTCCATTGCTTACTTTCCCAAGCACTGAGGTACTGGCTATACATGGGAATGCAAGTTCCAAAAGCATGCGCAGTACATCAGATAGGGCAAGGAGGAGATAGCCAGAGGTGGAAGGACAGCACGGTGCCGTTATACAAGGACATTATTTAAGAAAAGTAAGTATTTTTTTCTTAAATAATGTCATTGTATAATAGCAATAACCCACACCTGGGTGTGGGTAATGCAGGATTTACCCACGTGACCACGTGACCAAATCACACCAACCCTGGGTAAATCCAGCATTACCCACACCCAGGTGTTGGTTATTGCTTAATTACACCATACTTAACTCATTAATACCTGTATGGTGTGGAATATCAAGCCTCTAGCAGCCTAGCAAATCTTGCATTCCAGAAAGTTTTCTGGAAAATAAACTTAAAAAGTGTAAGATAAACAAATGCAAGTGTTTTGTGATAAATGCTATTAAGACAGTACAAATAATGTTAGCAGAATATGCTTTGTTTATAGTGATAGTACTCAGTTCCTTCATAGTTTTTTTCTTAAATGCTAAAATATATTGTAATGCACAAAACCCAACATTATATTCTTTGCTACACTTCACAAATTTTAGTATCTTGCAAAATGTGCAACCTAGACAGATATTGTTAGAACATTTTTGTTAACCATTCATAACCTTTTACTTGACAAAAATTCTTATATGAGTGCATGTTTATTGAGATATTTACAGAAATATGAAAACATATGCTTAATTCTATAATTAGCAATATAAATAACACTGAATATATCTCAAGATGTGGAACTTAACAGTGCAAATATCAAAGCTAGTTTTCTACAACATCTAACGTTTCACCTGGTGTCATGCAAAAGTTTCTAAGTCACTTTTTTATTCTGAAGTACATAGTACATATGAAAATAGTTTGTTTTCATAATTAACAAATAACCAGCAATATTTCAGATAGAGCGTGACATAAACAGACTTTGACAATGACATTTTCTGTATTCCACTGTGGTGTATTATACGATATCTCTCAGTAACATGTAGGGCTCACCATTATAAAATACGAACAAAAATATGAAAATACGAATAAGTGAAAAACAGTGATTAAATTGTCTACTGAAAAACATCCTAGACTAACAGTCAGTGTCATTTTCTTAATGACTTCTTGTCATTTCTAATACTGCCTATTATTAGCTGGTAAGTCACTTAGTTAAGTAAGCAAGAAACAAAAAAGGTTTGGATGCCAAAGGAGCTGTAGGTATTAACTGGACAAGTACAAAAAAGGCACTCTAGGTTTAAATGTGTTAATATGTAAGCAGCTAAATTGTTTATTTATTAATTGTTTTGTACTTATTTATTTATTATATGACCACGCAATATGTATAATATGTGGTTAAATTTAGTCGATTTATGTGAAGCTTAGAATGGGGAGTTTTCCATTCATATAAGCTTTCATGATTATTTATACAGATTGTTTTTAAGTGGTTCTATTTTCCATAAATTTGGTAGGTAGTTTAAATACTTATTATTATTATTATTATTATTATGCATTTATTTTAATATTTTACAAACATTCTACTTTATTTTGGATTTGAATATATGGCATGTAGTCTGGCAGAAAATTATGTAATATATATTTAAGGATGTCATGCTTTTTAATTCAGAAGTTCATAAAAATAACAACACAAAGTTAATCTGTCTTGATGAGGTCGATTTGCTATTTGGATGAAAGCTCTCCACTAACTTTATCTTTTCTTTTGGTTTCTCGTTAAAACAGTTTTGGGTCTTATGGTTGTTGTTCTCACTCTGTGGATGTTAAGGGAGTTTTGTCATTGTGCAGCATATTGTGTGGTTATTGGAGTTGAGTCTGCACATACAAAGTCTGCTTTTTGGATTATGCTTTGATTACTTTGAGTGCCCCTGTTGCTGATAGGGTGTTAATTTTGCTTGTATAGCCTAGGAGTTTCTTCCCCTTAATGTATGTATAGTTTGTTGAATTTGGAGTTTCACCAAATGGATTTTTATTAAATTTGGCTCTTATGGGGACTGCTAGCTTAGTGTTATCCATATAATTTACCTGTGAAAATTGCAGTGCATGATGCAGTGTCCTTTGTGTGAAAAGGGTATTTGAATTTTATCAGGTTGTCAAGTAGCTGGTACAGATTTGCCTTGGAGTTGTCTGTAAAGATGGAGGTATTTCGAGGTGACTAGTCTCACTGCAAGAGTAAATGTTACTGCTAGCTGATCAGACTTGACCAGTGATTTTGTAACTGTGGGCTCTGAGCATATATTTGTGAGAACCAAGTCTAATAGTTTTGAACTCCTCATTGAGATTTGGACTATGGTCCAAGGAGTTGTCATTAATGAAATCCAAGAATCTCTGCATATACTTTGTGGTGGTGTAGGTTCCCACTTAAGGGAATTGAAGTCATCCAAGAGGATAGTGTTTGGTTCTAAGGTGAGGGGAGCCAGTTTGTCAAGATATGCCTCATGTTCTGCCAGTGTCACAGAGGTGGTGCAGTAGCTGGTTATTATGTGGTACTAGTTTTGTTTAACATCAGAAGAATGTGAAGAAGTTTTACAACATTGTTCAGGATTACAAGTCTAGAGGTGATATAGTTTCTCAGGAGCACAAATCTACCTCCAGCAGCTACAACATCCAATTCAGTGCTGGGTCTAAACATACATATATGCCCAAACACACACACACAGTTTACTGTTAAAATCTCATCACTCAAAAGTTCGATATTATGAATCATTGCAACCTTTCTTTGAAAATTGGCATGGGGAATACTGACATGCACTAGCCTAACACCAAACTCCGAAACTCTCTACCGCTTGGGGCCCAGTAACAAGTGTTAAAGTGGGTCTGGAGGGGGGCAAGTTATTTGACATTCTGACTGTTGACATGTGGGATTTGTGTAGCTGGACTCGAACTTCGGAGCAGTGAGTTTTTCATAGTTAACCCACTCACACACTCAAAACCACATGCACAGCTCCCTATTGATAGCACAGCAAATTCTCACAGGTACACAACTGACCTCTTGAGCCCTATACCAAACTTAAACTCACATACACATTCAGACTCCTGAAATCTGTCCTATAGAAGAACAAAATAGTTGCTGTATAAGGAAGAATTCTCTTTAGCGAACATGCATACTCAGGCTATACAACCTCAGTGAAAGTAAGCTCTTGAGCAGTGAATTAAAAGCTAGCACTGTAACATGAAGGACATAACAGAGAGGATGACACATGAAGTAGGTGGCAGGACAACTCTAATATGAACCAGAGTACTGCCTGTGCATGAGATTGGCCCCACTACTAAACCTCTTGTCTCCAGACCAAACTGGAACATCAAGTTCATATAGTGCTCAGACTTGTGTCATGGTAACAATCCGAGTAAAACTGAGACTTACAAACACAGTCAAGAAGTTCCAGAGTCAAGCCACATGACTTATCATTACACCTGGCATTAAACTGTCCCAAACAAGAATCAGGTGGAGCTAAAGCAGGTTCATTTATGATATCTGTAAGATCCTGTATAAATGCTGTACGATATCTGGGTCAATGATAAACAGATAGAAATCTATCATTAAGTCCAGCCACTAGGGCATTTTCAAAGGTATTGTTACAACTAATATTAATCTGGGTCAGGTCAAGAGATGAGTTAGAACATATGACTGCACTGTCACAGGCCTCTCCTGCCTTGGTCTGCTTACATTCATAACACCAGATAAAATAGCAGCAGCTACAAGAGACCCACTATTTCTATTTAACTATGTCTGCATAATGAAAATCATGTCCGTAGAGTGGAACAATGAAATTAAACTTCAGTTTTTGTTCAGCAACATGTCATATTTTACAGATGCAGATGTTTTAAAAAGGCACAGAGGTTTTAACCCTCCCCCAAATCAGACAATATTAGCATTTGAAAATGATTGTAAGAATGAAATCAGGGAAAAATTTAACTAAACCAGCAAAGTACAACTTCTTTAAGTTTGCACAAAATGAAAAGTCAACGTTGTTATCCTTGTCTAATAATAAAAACTTGTGAAAAAGAAGTCTGACAAAGGGGGAGACAAACAAATGATTCTATTCCTGACTGACAAGAAAAGATATCAGGAGGTCGTTTTTGTATGATGCTAATAGAAGGCATGAATAGTGATATCATATTATTTGAATTGCTGAACAGTAATAGGCTCAAATTGCAGTTAAAATTTCTTTCAGAAGAAAATCCATTAATTTCAATGTTATCTGCAGTTTGTAAAATGCATGTGTCAGTAAAACAAATGTCAGTTAGGGCAATAATATCTCCCAAGTTAAGGAAAGAACTTATAGTTGTTGTAAAAGACAGACCCCGGGATTCATGAAGCTCGGCGCAAGGACGGCGTTAGGCCTGCGCCGACCGTGCAGGGTGTAGATGGCGCAGTAGTGCCGTAAGCATATTAATGAAGGTGCGCTGCCACCACAGCCACGTGCATAGGAAACGAGTGCGAGTGCATGGGGCGTGTCGAAGTGCAGCAGGGGGCGTGGAAATGTCGGCTGTCGACGTGCAACCTAAAATGCTGAATATTACAGTCTGCCTGCAATAGTAATCACATCTGTAACTGTCCGTGGATACTGAAACGTATGCAAAGAAAGCAGGACAGGTCTTGCGAACACAAGAAGCAAATACAAATGCACGTCAGCGAATATCGAGTCTCCATTCCTCAAACAAATGACAATTAAAACTGTGTGCCCATAGTCTAATGCAGTGTACATAGTTATACCAAGTGGGAGTGAAACGTTACATGTTAGCGCGCCAACAATAGCTATGTCTAGCTCAATGGTCAGGGTAACCACCTGTCCCACATTGTGAGGGATAGTACACAGCTGGACAGTTGTGTCCATACCGACACCATTGGAAGTGTAACATGTCCTGCGACCATATGACATAACTATGTCCCACATCACATGTAATAGTCACGTACAATAGTAATATCCATATGTAACATACCACGTCACAAGAAATAGAATAAGCAAGTATACAAAACAGACTGAGTATATAAACTGCCACAACAATAAGCCAACATGTAGGCATAAAACAAAAGTAGTATCCATAGTACTGACCATGGGTATGTGTTGTGCTGTAGAATCCGGTTTGTTTCCGGAAAATATCCCACGCTGGCAATAGGAAAAGGTGGCAACCCTACCAATGGTCAGAGCAGTCGGTCAGAAATCCACCCATATGTGGTCCAAACCGTTTTTGTCAGAATGTGTAAAGGTTGAACGGGTATTACCTGGGTGTACCCACCATGTCATGAAAGATAAGTACTGGCGTGTATCTATGTGCGTGATGTACAGCATGTGGAAGGTGAAAAATGCCAGGGTAGTCCTCACACCCATACAGGTACCTGGCATGTATGCAAATGCGTTCCCTTGACCGTGCCATGGGCCATCAACCAAAGAAGGGATGGATGGAGTGTCTGGGATATGTGTGTGGGGGTGATGGGTAATGTTAAAATCCACAAAGGTGAGACTGTGTTGGATGCACAATAGGTGAACTGGAGGTGTATGAGTGAGTAGCATGTGAATCAGAAAGAAATACATAGAACAAGCATACACATCCGCAATACAACCTGACAGGCCATACTGTAGAACACAATCACACAAACATGTGAATATTAAAATGTGCAATACACATGTACAGGAAGGTCACCGGCACATACCCACAGAATGCTCTGGACGGAACTGGCCCATCTAAATGTAACACACCTGGATGCATAATTGAATACCCATCATCTCCTCTACAGCACACAACCCGCCCCCATTCATGAACATCCACCAAATCCAGCCATACTCGGGCTACTAGCTTGGTGCAGCCATAGCTACACATACTGACCACTACTCATATGTAGTAGGCAATGTCACCCTAGGCAGTGTCAGGATTGCAAACTATGTATCCCGTGCATGTAAGACCCTAACACATTTTCATAAATCCAAAAGAATTGACGGTTATTTCCTTGTTCAATTTTTGGATATCCCTCATGGGATACGTATCCTATGTAAACAGCAGACTTTGTATGAAGACACAATGTCCACTCCTGTAGACATCTGGACAGAAGTTGTATGTGCAGTAGTATTGTACGAAACTGTACAGCCTCCAGATGGTCATGTAGAACCTACTACCCAGGATCAAACACCTGGCCATGATGCACGTCTCCCCACAAGAATTATCGAGGGAATATATTGTACACAGTCGCATAGTGGCACTTGGAAATAGGGTGATTAAGGCGCTGACATAAGCAGGGTACCTCCTGACCCACTGTGTGAGGGACAGTCACTGTTTGGGTAGGTGTGTCCTGTCCAAGAATGATACAATGGCAAATGTCCTGTGATTGTAGGAAATAACTGTGTACCATGCGTCATGTACCAGTTGCCTAAATCAGTTATTTCTGGATGTAAAGTACGTAAATCGTACAAGAAACAGAAGCAGCAACTATAGTGCTATAGAAATAGGCTGTCATCTAGGTAAATAATGAATGTTCTAAACCCCGTACTGACCATGGGTATGTGTTGGCCTTAACAATCTGGTGTGTCCAGCATATATTTCATCCTGGACATATGAAAATGTGGCAACCCTACCAATGGTCAGAGCATTCGCAGAATAACTAGCTAGCCTCTGAATCATCCACAAAACCAGTGACCTCTAGAGGAAAGGTGTTGAATGACACCTGAATAACCAATGACAATTAAGAGTAATAGAAGCATTTAACCGCATAAAACAAGTATTAATACATATCTGCTCTGAATCTGTCAACAAGTTTCATGTTAATCGTATTAATATTGTAGAAGTGTCTGTAATAGTCCCTGAATTGCCATTGCCTTGTCCCTGTCACTCTATTACAGAGGTCCATACACATATGTACACCAGCCAACTGTCACAGTTGTAGACAGTACTATTGAATACCTGTAGTAAAGTTATAAGTGATGCCCAGAAAATTATTCATCGTGTATGTGAATGAATTAATCAAATGTGAATGGAAGAACCCCCACCCTGTATTATGTAGTGGAAATACCCCCTACAGCATATTATGTAGTGCCAACATAATAATCTGGTCAGAGGTGTCCAAACCCCTGTGTCTGTAAACACAGGTAGAATGTTAACATCGGGACCAACGTCGTCCATGTGCTAAGTCTAACACTAGAACAGGGTTGGGGAAGTTCTATTCACCAGTCGGACAAGCCTAAACCCAGATCACCACATGAACTCCCTGACAATCAAACATGCGTATGTGCCAGGACTATATGCTTTGGAGTTCTGAATATCCTTGGAGTGAGTAAACATGCAGCACGGGTCCAGAGCAGTAGGGAATAGGGAATGTCGTATGTGTAGTACCATGGTTTTCCCAGCAGGAGAATGGATGCCTGCTGTGTAAGTGAAGTGGTGAGGCGTATGTTAGTGTAGCTATGAACCATGGGTATACATATAAATGAAGCCAAACACCAATAGTGTAGTGGTTAGAGCATCCGCCTAACGTAAATGCATTCCCGGTTCAAGTACGACTGTAGCACATATCACTTTCTTGTGTAATAAATGCCTCTGTGCTGTAAAGCCAACATTTAAATGCATAAAGGTGAACTTGTGTTTCGCATGGGGATGTTAACCGGATTCCATCAATGTGGAGCTGTCATAATGAATAAGGCACACCTAAGCACAAAGAAGTGGCAGTAAACATATGTCATTCACAATAAGGATATGCAAGTGCACCTGCGCGTGTGTAAGCAGCTCCCAGCATAAGAAAAGTATGTTGTTTTGTTCAGATGTATGTGTAGATATATAGATGTGTGTATAGATACATATCCACAGACATAAATCAAAGAAATACATGAAAAAAAAAAAAAAAATATATATATATATATATATATATATATATATATATATATATATATAAAATGAACGCCAAAAGGAGAAAGCATACACAAGGGATGTGAAGGGAATCTAGAGCAACTAAGGTATTATACAGTGCTTGCAGTGTATGTCAGATAAAGCTGCCCATGAGTGAGCAGAGCAACGCTATTCACACCAGAGGCAGGGTTATACCAGTGGTCATAATATCGTTGAACTACTATGTCAACATGACACACAGACAGAATGTAGTTCATGTTGTGACCACCTACACTTGTAACCCACAAATGGCCGTAATCCATAACACCAGCAAAGGCACGTATGTGCAAATAATACACGAGGTGGTACAAAATGTGTGTAGGGCCCCTAACGCTCTGGAGAGGGCAATGTGTAAAGGTGTGTCATGGCTGTGATATCATGTGGATAATGGCTGTAATGCATAGAAACTCAACACGGGTGGGTTGGAGGAACCATGGCTATGCCATTATGGATACAGGAGTGCCAGGGTTGGTTGCACCGGTTCCAATGGAGCGGCCCGTGTAGGTCAGCTAGTACGTAGGTGCGATTCTTAGCTAGAGCGTCATCTGCGTGGAGACATGCGTGAATGGGCGTACCATCGTTGAAGGTTGTGCATCAGGGCTGGCAACTATGCACGTAAAAGTCTATCAGCCAATCATTAGCGGACCGGAGTTCCGCTGTGGCAACCCCTAATCGGGAAAAGCCAAAAGACACAACAACATGCAGATGTCAATATGTTTACTTACAATCTCTGTAACAGATGCACTCCATTTAATGACATAAATAATATGCATGTGCACAGACAAATACAGTAGCAGGCATACTAGGCTGTGCAGACGAGGAAAAGGTCAAATGACACTGTATCACATCACACTTAGCAGTGGTACTCCATACATGAAAAAAGTGCGACATCTGTCCGCTGTATAACGTGCTATATACCGATTACAAGCTAACCGGAGTGAAGTGTCTGTGTCATAATGACTAAGGCAATAGTATGCTGTTGAAGCAGAGATAAACCCAATACGCATGTGTAAGTGTGTTTGTACGGGAAATGTATTGGTCAACAGACTCACAGATGTGTGTGTGTACATACATATATATATATATATATATATATATATATATATATATATATATATATATATATATATATATATATATATATATATATATATACATACACACACATATACAAATATATATATATATATATATATATATATATATATATATATATACATATAGAGATATATATAGAGATATACACATACAACATTCCTTGATATATACACACATTCACAAATTAAATGTATATGTAATTGTAGATATACACATGTACAGAACTAGTTTACTGTACAGCAAGCTATTACAGGTAACATATGTTCAGACTGGGCATATGTTACTGGGAGGTCCAATAAACAAATGTGTACACCCACACCGCTCAGCTAGGCCAGTCAGACATACAGACACATAAGAAAGGTAAATACACTGCTACTTTACAAACCACCAGCAGGAAAGTACCAGTGGGAGAGGTATGCAAGGTCTACACTTTAAACATGGATAACGGGGTCCCTTGCGGGACACCAAAAATTTACCATACAGGCAGCCTAAGGTCATTCAGGTGTGCAGGCTGTAGCTGTACACGGAACAGTGGGTTGTGCAAGTGTGATAACACATGGGTTGATAAAACGGATGACATGTGTCCCGAGTCAGGGAGAGTGGGTAGTGTGTAGGGATTTGTTCATACCTCAGATGCGCTCACAGTGAGTATGAGTCAAGAGTCCTGTAGAGGGGTGTCAGGTAGGGGAATCATGGGTATGCAATAATGGGCATAAGTGTGCAGGTGTTGGTTGGCAGAGATGTATTAGGCACACCCCGAGGTCCAATAAACAAACGTTTACCTCCCACACCGCCCTGCTAGGCTGGGCAGACATACAGACATGCAATAAGGGTAAATACACCGCAGCTTCCAACACCACCGGTAGGAACGTACCAGAGGGAGAGATCTGAAAGGTCTACACTTTAAACATGGATCACGGTGTCCCTTGCGGGACACCAGAAATTTGCCTTGTAGGCGAACCAGTAATGGCTGAAGTGACCAGGATATAGTTGTACACGGATCAGTCGGTTGTGCAAGTCTGATAACACATGGTTTGACAGGATGTATGACGTGTCCCGTGATGGGGAGAGTGTTCATACCCCAGCTGCGCTCACAGTAAGTATGAGTCAAGAGTCCTGTAGAGGGGTGTCAGGTAGGGGAATCATGGGTATGCAATAATGGGCATAAGTGTGCAGGTGTTGGTTGGCAGAGTTGTGTTAGGCACGCCCCGTGGAATTAATTAATATTCCTATGTGGGCACAGCAGATGCCTATACCTCCCAAACCTGGAGAGCACATCTACTGGATAGTCCGTAATCCAGTGGGGGAACACATAGGGACTATATCAGTGCCCAGTACCCAATTATTATAGACGTCCATGATTACGAATCGGAATATAACAGTCCTAACTAAACCCTGCCAGAACTACTGATATTAGGTCAACACATGGCGGAATAGACGTAATGACTGATGGCACACACACACACACACATATATATATATATATATATATATATATATATATATATATATAGATATACATATATGTATATATATATATATATATATATATATATATATATATATATATATATATATATATATATATATATATATATACATACACACACAGAAATAGAAATATTATATATATATATATATATATATATATATATATATATATATATATATATATATGCTACTGTAGATATACAGACCGGGCATATGCTACTGGGAGGGCCAATAAACAAATGTTTACCTCCCACACTGCCCTGCTAGGCTGGGCATACATACAGACACGCAATAAAGGTAAATACACTGCTGCTTCCCAAACCACCGGTAGGAACATACCAGTGAGAGAGGTCTGCAAGGTCTATACTTTAAAGATGTATAACAGGATCCCTTGCGAGATACCAAAAATTCACAATACAGGCAACCTGTTGTGATTGACGCGAGCAGGATGTAGCTGTACACGGAACAGTAGGTTGTGCAAGTGTAAGAACACATGTGTTGACAAAACGTACGACATGTGTCCCGAGACGGGGAGAGTGGGCAGTGAGTAGGGGTGTGTTCATACCCCAGCTGCACTCACAGTAGGTATTTGTCATGAGTGATGTAGAGGGGTGTCAGGTATGTGAATCATGGTTATGCAATAATGGGCCTACATGTGCAGGTGTTGGTTGGCAGAGATGTAGTAGGCACGCCCAGTGGAAGTAATTAATATTCCTATGTGGGCATTGCTGACGCTCATAACTCCCAGACATGAAGAGCATATCTACTGGATAGTCCGTAAGCCATTTGGGGAACACATAGGGACTATTTCAGTGCCCTGTACCCAATGATCATGGACGTCCATGAATACGAATCAGAATATAACAGTCCTAACTAAACCCTGCCAGAACTAGTGACATTAGGTCAACACATGGCAGAATAGACGTAATGACTGACAGCATATATATATATATATATATATATATATATATATATGTATATATATATATATATGTATATATATATATATATATATATATATATATATATATATATACGTATACACACACAAACAGACACACAGAAATATAAATATATATATATATATATATATATATATATATATGTTACTGTAGATATGTTACTGTAGATATACAGACCAGGCATATGCTACTGGGAGGTCCAGTAAATAAACGTTTACCTCCCACACCGCCCAGCTAGGCTGGTCAGACATACAGACCTGCAATAAAGGTAAATACACCGCTGCTTTCAAAACCACCGGCAGGAAAGTACCAGTGTGAGAGATCTGCAAGGTCTACACTTTAAACATGGATAATGGGGTCCCTTGCGGGACACCAAAAATTCACAATACAGGCAAACTATTATCATTGATGCGAGCAGGATGTAGCTGTGCACGGAACAGTAGGTTGTGCAAGTGTAGGAACACGTGTTGACAAAACGTATGACATGTGTCTCGAGACGGGGAGAGTGGGCAATGTGTACGGGTGTGTTCATACCCCAGTTGCGCTCACAGTAGCTATTTGTCATGAGTGTTGCAGAGGGGTGTCAGGTAGGTGAATCATGGGTATGCAATAATTGGCCTACGTGTGCAGGTGTTGGTTGGCAGAGATGTAGTAGGCATGCCCAGTGGAAGTAATTAATATTCCTATGTGGGCATTGCTGATGCTCATAACTCCCAAACAGGAGGAGCATATCTACTGGATAGTCCGTAAGCCATTTGGGGAACACATATTGGCTATATCAGTGCCCTGTACCCAATTATTATGGACGTCCATGATTATGAATCAGAATATAACAGTCCTAACTAGACCCTGCCAGAACTAGTGATATTAGGTCAACACATGGCGGAATAGATGTAATGACTGACAGCATATATATATATATATATATATATATATATATATATATATATATATATATATATAGTACTGTAGATATATTACTGTAGATATACAGACTGGGCATATGCTACTGGGAGGTCCAATAAACAAATGTTAACCTCCCACACCGCCCAGCTAGGCCGGTCAGACATACAGACCCGCAATAAAGGTAAATACACTGCTGCTTTCAAAACCACCGGCAGGAAAGTACCAATTTGAGAAATCTGCAAGGTCTACACTTTAAACATGGATAACGGGGTCCCTCGCAGGACACCAAAAATTCACTTTACAAGCAAACCTGTAATAATCGATGCGACCAGGATATAGCTGTACATGGAGCAGTAGGCTGTGCAAATGTAATAACACATGGGTTGAGAAAACTTACGACATGTGTCCCGAGACGGGGAGAATGTGCAGTGTGTAGAGGTGTGTTCATACGCCAGCTGCGCTCACAATAAGTATGACTTATGGGTGCTGTAGAGGGGTGTCAGGTAGGGGAATCATGGGTATGTAATAATGGGGCTAAGTGTGCAGGCGTTGGTTGGCAGACATGTAGTAGGCACGCCCAGTGGAAGTAATTAATATACCTATGTGGGCACTGCTGACATTCATAGCTCCCAGACATGAAGAGCATATCTACTGGATAGTCTGTAAGCTATTTGGGGAACACATAGGGACTATATCAGTGCCCTGTACCCAATTATTATGGACGTCCGTGATTACGAATCAGAATATAACAGTCCTAACTAAACCCTTCCAGAACTGATAGTAGGTCAACAGCTGGCAGACTACACGTAATGACTAACAACATATTTATATACACATATATATATATATATATATATATATATATATATATATATATATATATATATATATATACACACACACACACACACACACAGACGCACACACACACACACACACACACACACACACACACACACACACACACACACACACACACATAAATATAAATATAATATTATATATACATAGATGTTACTTTAGTTATACACCTGTACATAACTGGGTTACGTTACAGCAATTATGGGTAACATATGTTCAGACCAGGCATATGTTACTGGGAGGTCCAATAAACAAACGTTTACCTCCCACACCGCCCTGCTAGGCTGGGCAGACATATAGACACGCAATAATGGTAAATACACCACAGCTTCCAACACCACTGGTAGGAACGTACCAGAGGAAGAGATCTGAAAGGTCTACACTTTAAACATGGATCACGGTGTCCCTTGCGGGACACCAAAAATTTGCCTTGTGGGCGAACCAGTAATGGCTGAAGTGACCAGGATGTAGTTGTACACGGATCAGTCGGTTGTGCAAGTCTGATAACACATGGTTTGACAGGATGTATGACATGTCCCATGATGGGGAGAGTGTTCATACCCCAGCTGCGCTCACAGTAAGTATGAGTCATGGGTGCTGTAGAGGGGTGTCAGGTAGGGCAATCATGGGTATGCAATAATGGGCCTAAGTGTGCAAGTGTTGGTTGGCAGAGATGTATTAGGCACGCCCCGTGGAATTAATTAATACCCTTATGTGGGCATAGCAGATGCCTATACCTCCCAAACCTGAAGAGCACATCTACGGGATAGTCCGTAAACCATTGGGGGAACACGTAGGGACTATATCAGTGCCTTTTTCCCGATTATCATGGACATCCATGATTACGAATCAGAATGTAACACAGTCCTAACTAAACATGTCCAGAACTAGTAATATCAGGTGGCAGAATACACGTAATGACTAATGACAACATTTATGAGTCATAAACAGCATGTACCTCGAAAAATGTGAATGAATACATATGCCCTGTGACTGTCAGTTTGTCAGGTTAATACAACCAATCTTCTAAATGTGTCCCTCAGGATGTTATGCAGTGTATACAGTGTTCATTCTCCCCCATTCACTTGTGAGGTCTGGTAGTGATGGAAAGCGCATATTCCGCCGACCACATAAGGTAGATGATATCATAATAGTTGTGGAATACCACCTGTCCGCCTTTGTGAGGGACACTCCACTCTGGCCAGTTGTGTTCTTCAAAATGAATGTTACGGCATATGTATTGTGATTTTGGGAAATGAGTTCATATATTGTGTTTAGTGGTGTCATAAAATGATTTTGTTGTATGTGAAACAGGTACATGTTCTAGGAAACAGTATTAGCAACTATAATGCTACAAGAATAGCTTTAACGTATGCAAACCGATGAAGTAGTCAGTTTACTACTGGTTGTGGGTGTGTGTTGCCTTGCCAAATGAGACAGCTCTACATATAGGTCCTATAGGGCTGCCACCCTTCCAAATGGCCAAAGTGGGACCTGCTCTGTAGAAATGTCAGACGTATCGGGTCAGAACATACCTACAGCCATGCATAGTACAGACATATACATAGTCGCACAAATCAAAGCTTAGCCTAGCAGCAGTCAAGTTGCTTATGCTACTTCACATAACATATCGATGTGTCATTTATAAAATAAAAGTTACATGCAACTATTACAGACATGTAGAATATAATATTGTCCTCTAATCGGGACATTAGCTATGGCTACAGTATTTTCGCATGACACATATGCCTAACGAGGGACTGTCCCATGCAAAGCAGGAAAGGTGTTATGCCTAGAGTGTGGCCAATCTGAAAGGGGGAAAACCTACAATAGGTATGCGGTAGCATGACCCGGCCGAGAGATGCGTTTTCCAAAACACATTTACATGTCAGCATTGCAGAGTATCGGTTCCCATGTATCAGCCAGATGGGAGCAGATTGTACGAGGAAGAAGCACATAATATGATTTTGTCACTGGACAGGCCGCCGAGTCCATACAGTCGAACGCCTGCCATCGCCTACTGGTTAGCCATACCCGATACTGTGATCATGTAGTCCGATGTAATAGGCAGCACAGGGGATCATGCCCACCCAGCGTAAGTGACAAATGGAAGCACCAATGTTGGTGTACGTGCAATTGAGTGAGCGAGCGGGTGTACACGTGTTTGTCTACCAGTATGCGAGTATTGCAATGTTAAAGACATGTGGAGTCTAAACAAGTATAAGGAGCTGTAACCAGAGGTCAGCAGTGCTTATCAATGCGCAAACACGCACAACTGCTCACACCTGCTGGAATGTGCCTTACCCACTCCGTATCCAAAGGCGTCGTTCTGGCCAAAAACAAAGAACCATCCTTTGCACGTGTTGGTAGCAATACCCTGCGCACACAGGCCATGTGAATTACAAATACACCATTGCATATATACAAACAATAGACAGTACCACACACATACCATACAGCGCAGTCATCCAACAGTATAGCAATGTACTGGCAGATATGTCCGGACCACTGGTGTTTGCAGACCTGACCAATCTGTGTTTCAGTGTGTGAGCATGCCCAGTATGACTGTTACGCATGTTGTCGAATGACAGTACTGTCATACCATCATGTGTTTGAGCATGCCCAGTATGGTCAACTGGATCACATGTGTCACATGTCCATATAGTCAGTACTGTGGTGCCAACAGGTGGCATGCTGTATCTGCAAGGTAGCTAATGGTCATGTGGCATTGACTGTTGCTACATTGCTGCACAGTGTGGGGGGACATCCAACTGCATCCACAGTCCTACACAGCACCAGGGTTGGTGCACATGACTCTCACATGTGTACGTTGGAAGGGGGGCACAGCTGACAGTTGTACATATTTGCTACTACTGTACTGGTATGCCATGTACTCCATTTCAGTGTGTGGACCTACCTAAATTGCTGGTTGGAGGCATACCGGTGTATGTCAGATCCTAGCTTGGATTACCAGCATAGTGGTTTCAGACATCCAGCCTTCACAACCTGCATCCAACTGCCTGGTCTGCTGTAGTCTGTGTGTGTGTCTGTGGGGGTTGTGTCCATCCATTGGGCATATCCAAAGATCATTGTATATCATTTCCCTGTATTGGTCTACACCTGTCCAGCTGTATGAGACTTGTGTGGGCTGTATGGACAGACATGATGTTCAGCCCATAACCTGCAGTGGGTTATGACACCCTGTGTACTACTAGCTACTATTGTGACCCAGATATGTGCTACAGATGTCATGATGCCACTATGGACGTGTACTGTCAGCTGCCCTAACAGTCGGCCACCAAATTCCCCTGTATGCTCACATCCATACCATAGCTACAGGTAAATACACATTCTAATACAACTGCCAATTGGTAGGTTGATTGACATACCTTGGGGATATTCCAGACCTGAGGATGGTGCTGGAGGGCTACCTATGTCGGATGCACACAGTGCACTTCCTATACATGTCTGAGCACAGGTAGTGTCATATTTGGCATCCCTTGTACTGTCTGTGCGAGTCAGAGAGGGTGACATTCCCTGGGTACATACTGTGTCAGTGCATATGCCATGTGTTGCCTCTTTGCCAAGGGCAGGTCATACTGTGCATGCCTCCTTTCGCCAACTGGGTCCAGCTCAGGTAGTTCCTCCTCCAAGTCACACTATGCCTGTACAGACCTTGGCACTGGTGGGGGTGTGTGTGGCCCTACCCCATGCTGTTCCTGCTGCAACTGTTACCGTAAGATCGGATTGTGTAGCCAAGCACATACCATAACAATTTGGTGCATGTAGCTGGTGAATACTGCAAGGCACCACCGGATGTGTCCAGACACCAGAACCGTGACCTCAGCATCTCAAACACACGCTCAGTTATATGTCTTGCCTGTGCGTGTGCCTCAGTATGGTGTAGTTGGTCAGGTGTGTGGGCATTGCTGATGGGTGTCATCAGCCATGGCTCCAGTGGTTACCCAGCATTCCCCGGTATGTGACTGTAGCGTATGTCCATATTGACAAAGGTGGGGTACAGCTGCATCAGATGCCATATATCGGAATCATCATAGCTTCCACGGCAGACAGCACACACATTCAGTTTAATGCCCTGGCCATCGCATACAGCCTAGCTGTTGGAGGGTATGCCCCTGCAGTTGATGTAGGCCCTACACCGCTCACCGGGTGGTGCTTTGATTCATACATGCATGCAGGCTATAGCACCCAGTACCCCAGGGTAGTCTGCCATTTGGTGGGAGAGACACATATTGCTGGTCAACATATCACGTGTGTTGAGGACATGTACGTGTTCACTGGCATGTGGTGACATGGCGTCTGTGGACTGCTGCAGTACTCTGGATGCAGATGCCTGTGAGATCCCCATGATATCCCCAGTTGTGCATTGGGAGGTACCTGTGGCTAGTATACCTAGGCCAACACATACCTTGGTATTCACTGGGATGGGTTTCCCTCAGCCTGTTCGATGTGTCAGGTGTGGCCAGCACAGCTCAACAAGCTGCTGTAGGAAGTCTCTGTACACCCCATAGCGCCCCATCATCTCCAGGCCATGTAGCCCCTGGTAGGTTACCCTGGGTTTGTGAAGTCTTCCGTCACCTCACTAAGGGTTGTCCAGCAGCATTCACATCCTCACCACCCTTTGCTTCTTACACATGTTGGTCTATGTCGCCTGCTGCAGCCCTTCTCATTTGGTTGGATTGTGTTGAGAAATGTCCCTGCATGTATACACCGGTGGTGTAGAGTGTGGGAGAAACCTGTGTGTATAATGCTTGGTCACTTTACCGTAGTGTTCTTGCGCGGCCCGGCCATGTAATCTGCTTATTGTGCAAATTATCACCTGTCTGTGCAGCTTGTTCACCTTGACTACACCACTACTGCTGTTGTCCCTCCCAATTTCACCAGGCAGGTATAGACACACCCCTAGCTTAGGCGTGCTAAGGCAGGAGCAATCCCAAGGCACAGTGCTCCAATGTACGTACAGTATGCCTAAAACCCATCTCATGCCTTCACCTATATTCCACTCCTGCACCCGGCTGTCTATACACATACACTTTTGGGATCTGCATCACACCCTGGGGATAAACAGGAGTCACCATTGTCAACCTCATTAGCATAGTATTGTCTTCTAATGCATAGTTTTATGACCCATACTGATCCTCAAAATTAATAACCCCTGCTTACTGTTGCTCAGATCCACACACAACTGGTTAAAGGTGCCTTACTATCACCATATTCAATGTCCTTTGTTCTTCCCAACAACAAAATAATCGGTCTCAACACGACTAGAACCCGGGACGCTGCACACCACAGATGATGTGCTTTACCACTAAGTCATGGCAGATATACATACATCCAAGGTGATCATGTACAGCTCATCCAGCACAGAAATTCATTAGTGCTAATGTCCACATACATATTTATCTATCTATATCTATTATATCTATATACACACACATATACATATACACACACAGACATAGATATTGAATTTACATCACAACAGCGGACCACATGACACCAAAGCATTAGACAAGAATGAAAGGGAAACCACATGTGCCACCTGCATTATGTAGTGGTGTTACTATCAAGGCAAGTGTGTTACGTTGCGTCACACGGGTCAGACAGTAGTAAGGGTAAGAGTAGGGCTGGTGACATTTACCCACCAGACCTATTGGCGAATGTATGTGTATGTGTTGACAACCCAGTCTCTTGGGTGAGTATGACATTTGGGGACACTATATAGGAATGCAGCAAAACACACTCAACACATCCTGGAGCTAGCCACTCACAGATACCAACACATAGGATATGTCTGCCAAACACACACACCTGTCTATTCTATCACACTACAGTACTACACAGTTACAGAATGGGCTACCGAGATTACTGGAACACAGCACTCCCAGAGGCGTACTTCTAGGTGGGTGACATAATCAGCAAAGGCAAAGACGCCGATAGAGAATGTATGGAGAGTGAGCAGTCTAAAAGCATTACTCTGTCCCCAGGCAGCTGGAAACACGCACACACACCCACACGCATGCACATATACACAGTTGGAAGGGCTGGGATTAGAACATAGACCTAACTACCTTATCACACTACAGCATTATGCAGTTACAGAACACGCTACCAAGATTACTGGAACACAGCACTCCCAGAGGCGTACTTCTAGGTGGGTGACATAATCAGGAAAGGCAAAGACGCCGATAGGGAATGTATGGAGAGTGAGCAGCCTAAAAGCATTACTCTGTCCCCAGACAGCTGGAAACACACACACACACACACACACACACACACACACACACACACACACACACACACACACACACACACAGTTGGCAAGGCTGGGATTAGAACATAGACCTAACTACCTTATCACACTACAGCATTACGCAGTTACAGAATGCACTACCAGGATTACTGGAACACAGCACTCCCAGAGGCATACTTTTAGGTGGATGACATCATCAACAATGGAACAAACGCCGTTAGGGATTGTATGGAGTGTGAGCAGTCTAAAAGCATATTACTATCCCAAGGCAGACGGAGACAAACACATGGCAGTGGTGTGAGCAGGACAACTGCCTATCTACGGGGCAGTATTACAACACTACATAGATACGAGACGCACCACAGACAGTACACCTTCCAAGACAGTCAACCAGTGTGTTCAATGTCAGAATCCATCCTGACGTGGGGTATGGACATCTGTTGCCTGGACGACCAGTATCGCTATACAGATGTACAATGGTCATGCCCATACACAGAGGCACATAACCGACACAAGGTGTCAGTGGGCATGCTCACACAGTAGCACACGTCCGTTTAGAATGTACTATGTGTCCATCTACACAACGGCGTACTGGGCATGCTCACACACTTAGCAGCGAAGGGCTGTCTTGTATGCATACAGATTCTAAACACGGAAGGTCACAGTGTGTTGATAGTCATCATTGTTAGCATGAACGCTGCACTACATATATCTGACACCGGTCTTCTACACAATGTCTGCTGCTGTCCATCACCTTAGCTGTACCAATCTAAACCTGGCACACTACTACCCATGGTGATGTCCTGGCAGCAGTGGCTACTTCGCACATACAGTACCATACATAGACGAAGAAACCTGGGACCAGGTAAACACCCTGACACCTACAGGACAACTGCATTGTATGTGTATGTTAAACAGTGCTAGATGTGTAGCGTTCATAATCACAGCTGCCAATCTAGATCCAACAATGGGGAATATGGACATCTCTGCAGTGAGGGACACCTGGCATATGGCACAGTTGTGCACAATAGCACTACCACCGTATACCTCAGATACAGACATGTGGGCCATAAGACCATTACGGACTGCTCCAGGTGTTAGTGTCCCCATGTACATGAAGGCCACTCACATGTACTGACCAGTACACTCTCAAAAGCCATCACAGATGTGTCAGGTGCAGATCACAGTGGTAAATGTCGCATTCTAGTATGTAGCCCTCAGACATCACCATGTCCTTGGACCAACAACACACATCCATACATTAGTACAACACCATGTTACTCATGACCAGTGGACTGTACGTAGCTCTACAGCAACTGTGCAGACTACTCATGTACTGAAAGTGTTCCATCATGTGTTATGCAATGCAATGATACCAGTGTTCATAACCAGGTCGGCTGTACACATAACAGGGGCTGTGGGTCTTATACAGCTGTAACTGATAACTGTTGCTGTACACCACAGAACGTACTCATGTTTGGATATGACATACATGTAATTACCGTGGATATGTACATGGCCGTCACACACAACACATATGTACATAGCATAGCTTTTCCTGTCCTCCGTGCAGACAAGTGGCTACAACAATTACACACATGCACATGGAAGGTAGGTCCATGGCTGTTGAATGCTAACAGTACATAAGGTAGCAATGTTGACTGATGTAACATTCCCTCTGTACTGGTTACCCATGAAAACTGTCATATTATACAACAGTCCATGTGTCATGTATGTCATCACACATGTCCACCAGTTGCAATGCATACAAACATGGCTACATGACAGGAATGTAGGACCTACACACATGTACATGTAGTGGTGTGCATTCAGCTACCATGCATGTGCAGTAGCTGATGTATGCAGTTCATCAATGTCTTACTACAACATGCAGTTGCAATGCAGCCCCATCATTGACACCTGTATATGGTGGAATACTGACAGTACCGTAAGATGTACATCAGGTATGGATGGATGTGTGTACATAATGTGGTGGTTCACCTTTGCAGATAGTTGTTTGCTGAGGACAGCTCACAGGTGTGTCACAAGCTGTCCTACCATAACATGTGCAAACAGTAAGCTATGTTTCTGTTACATGACGGTGAAGACATACACCCTACACAGCGGTCAGGGTGTCACGGACTGTAAATCACTTGATGCCTGTAACACGTACGTCCTCCCATGTGCATATAGCAGGACAATTGCTGAAGGTAGCTTTGGTACACATTGTAATGCGGGCAATACTGCTGCATGTCTGTCAGACTTATCATCAGATAGCAGGTGTTTGGTTGACAGTACTGCCATGTGTGCTTGCTTGTGTAACCATATATACCACGTATGGTGGGGAATACATCCCAATTGTTACACACCCCTGTACACTGTTGTAGAGATCTGTACATACTGCAGTGTAGAAAGCAACACATAGGCAGGGGTGGTGTGTGTATCACACACGTTAGCTATCTGTATGTGAATGACATGTGTGGACTCCACAGTGTGTGTGTGTGTGTGTGTGTGTGTGTGTGTGTGTGTGTGTGTGTGTGTGTGTGTGTGTGTGTGTGTGTGTGTGTGTGTGTGTGTGTGTGTGTGTATGTGTGTGTGTGTGTGTGTGTGTGTGTGTGTATATGGATGGCTGTCTGGTGCATGGAGTGAGGATGTATGCTACCATACAGAACATATAGGATCCCTAACCCCTCATGGTGATGCAATCTACTACCCCGTTGATGCCGTCGGTCTTAGGCATTACTGCCTACCTGTACATGTTCATTCTCTGTGTTGTGTCATGTGGGTGCACAGTACTGTAATGGTGATTACCACATAGGCAGGAGTCCTCACTACAACACTATCAAGTGTGTGTTATAGTGACGTTGACCCCGTGTGTGTGGGCGTGTTACTGTGTGTGTCTGTGTATATGTGTGTTCTCATCCTGTAATGTGAAAGTGTATTACTGCTACGCAGTGAGGCCTCCTGCTATCAACTGGCTTCCACCCTTGACATCAGCTAGACCGCTGTGTAAACCCCCCACACCATGTAACTGTAGCTGTGATGTGACCCGGTATGGATGTCACGTCTCTAGCCACTGTAGCCTAGTACACAGCCCACATGCTCCTGGATCAGTAGATGTGTAGACATCTATGGAATGTTAGCCTTACTAACAGTGAGGTTGAGGCTACGTATAGAATGCTGGTACTGCCATACATGCCTGTGAGTACTCCACATTTACACATGAGAAACTGAAAACAGTGGTACTAAATGGCACATGCAATTAGACCATAAGGAGGGAAGCAGGGCATCATTACCAACATGCTGTTACTGTTGTTACCAAGACACATACTGTGAACATAACACATTGCATTCTAAATGCAAACACTGTTCCGTAATGGCACATGCAATTAGACCTTAAGGAGGGAAGCAGGGCATCATTACCAACATGCTGTTACTGTTGTTACCAACACACATACTCTGAACATAAAACAATGCATTCTACACCTGTACTAAATGGTATGTCTGCTGCTTGTCAACAGTACACAACAATTGTAATATACACTTATCTCACTATTCTGTTCACCCTGTGCATCAGACCATATGAGCATGTCCCTGCACTGATGGTGTGGATGACAGGGATGTGGCACAGGCATCATCATATGCACAGGGTGATAATGTTTGCTAGGGGCCTAGGCTGCACCAGTGGATGACATCATATGTGTGGGTTAGGGCCGGTGATCTTATTGGACATGTGTGGTTGTTATGCATGTGGATGTTGCGGTGCCCTACAGATGTTTCAGGTGTGTGCGTGTATGTGTGCACATAGTTCTGCCATGTGTCCGGCCTACACAGGGGTATTATTGACAGCTCCAGATTGCACAGACCAGGATGTACAGCTCACTGTGTCTGGCCATGGCCACGTGACCTGTGCCTGCCAGGGGTTGCAAGGGCACTACCAGGCAGAGGTACAGATTGGCTACTGTCCGATAACACATGTCCACTGGAACCGTGTCCCTGCTGGGAATGTCCAGGGCCACATCCACATGGCCTACTGTGTCCTGGTGTGGACAGCGCAGCACCAACTGCACTGCTGCTGCGACCGACACTATGGGAGCGGGCATGCGAGGTAGCACGTTCACGTAGCTGGCCTACGTCCACGTGGCCTATGCCTCACTCCTACCAGATGTTCCAGCACAGACAGCTCACGCTCGCGGATTGCCATGCCAAGGTCAAGGATTCCAACCATGTCACCCAATCACCTGTCCAAAACGTCAGCAATCTGCTGTTGAGCATTTGCCAATGCCTGAATGTTGTCATTTAAGGAAAGGATAGCAGCCCTCTGATGCCTCTGCCCTTCTCTGTTCTGCCATTCAGCATGTGCCTGTGCCACCATTACAGTCTGAAACATGCGTCTGGTGACACCAGCTGCTGCGCTCTGTCCTGCAGAAGCATGTTGGCCATAGGTCCTCCTATGAGCAGCACTGGCCACATGCCTGTGTGGCACATCTGCAGTCATTTCACTGACACCATGGTGTGAAGACACACTTTCCATAGCCACCACACATTCCTCTTCCAACCTAACACACGCTGACTGTCCTTCCTCTATGGCCACTGGTGATGGAGCATGTGTTGGCATGAGAACTGTGTGCAGGGAAGAGGGGGCTAGAGGTGGGATGGCAACCATTGGCACAGATTCAGCTCCTGACAACCCTGCCTGTACCTCAAGCATATGTTCATCACTGCTAGGGTCTGTGGGGACACTAACATCAGATGGACCACAGGATGGTAACGCACCTACATCACCTGTGAATGCAAACAAAGACTCTGCATTACAATAGAGACAGAGTCACAGACAGAGACACAGACACACAGAGACAGAGACACAGACAAAGACACAGACACACAGAGACAGAGACACAGACAGAGACATGGACACAGACACACAGAGACAGAGACACAGACACAGACAGAGACACAGACACACAGAGACAGAGACACAGACAGAGACACAGACACAGACACACATAGACAGAGACACAGACAGAGACACAGACACAGACACACAGAGACAGAGACACAGACAGAGACACGGACACAGACACACAGAGACAGAGACACAGACACAGGCACAGACACACAGAGACAGAGACAGAGACACAGACACAGACACACAATGACAGAGACACAGACAAAGACACAGACACAGACACACAGAGACAGAGACATAGAGACACAGACGCAGACACACAGAGACAGAGACACAGACACATAGAGACAGACACACAGAGACAGAGACACAGAGACAGAGACACAGACACACAGAGACAGAGACACAGAGACAGTCAGACACAGACACACAGAGACAGTCAGACACAGACACACAGAGACAGAGACACAGAGATAGACACACACACAGACACACACACACACACACACACACACAGACACACACACACACACACACACACAAACACACACACACACACACACTCACACACAGGCACACACACACACACACACACACACACACACACACACACACACACACACACACACACACCATGCATGTGATTTGACAGAAGGCATGCAGCATGCATGTGATACAGCAGACGGTATGCAGCTCAGACATTAATAGAGGTAGTTAGCGCACATCCCTGTGTTGCACACAACAGCAAGCATGTGTCATAGCAAAAGCCATGCATTCACACAATCATGGTAGTAAGCATGCATCCCTGTGATACACCATGTGGACCAGCACTAACAGTACACATGGCTGATGTGAGGCATGTCCTTGACATTAACATGTAGTATGACATGTAATCTGCTGACGTGTGCATTGACATGCATACATGTTTGGCACAATGGTGTCCTGACACATGTACAGTGGTGTAATGGTGTCACATTGCAGTGTTGTCTGTATGCCCTACAGATAGAATGCACTTTTAGCAGATGTGTATGACCATTGAAGGGTAGTATGAGGCATCTACATTGCTATACAGTGTGAAGTACAGACACAGTGCCATTGCATGGCATCATGAGGCATCTCTATTGCTATACAGTGTGGAATACACACACAGTACATAGCCATAAATACTGTGGATTGTGACCCACGTCGCTGAGGTGTATACACACTAAAACATGCTGTGTCATGTGTGACAGGTCACCGGAAGACATACGGATGACACCCCTGCACAACTGCTAAAGTTTCTTAGCTGCCTGGCAACCGTGTCCACACATGGCAGACTTGTCAATACACCATGTCCCACATGACATTTATGTACCACACACACGAGGTGCACGGCTGACAGTGATATCCAACAGCAGCAAGGGAAATGCATGGTATCTATGGCCTGATGTGGTGTCTGTCTATGTATGTGGAAGCTGTACAGGTGACTACTGTCATGCTGTGACACAGTCATGATGTTCAACACATCTTATGTGGTCGAATTAAGTGACACCTCCACAAGATGTGCACAGGCTTTTAGGATGTCCAGTGTTCCACATCTACTATATAACCATTCAACAAAGGCTATAGTTGGACCAGGTGTAGACAATGTGCAACAGGGTGTACACACATACACATCACATCTACTGTGTGTTGCTACATGTCTGTGGCCATCCTCCATGGCCATGTGTGAACATGTGTTGGCCAAATGTTTGTGATGCCCGTCTATCTCACATCTCTTTATTGTCCCATATGACATACACCCATAGATGTCAGATACTCCACTGTCCACAGGGTTATGCAGACAAAGGGTTGTATGTTTGGTATATGGAGTATGTTTTATGGGATAGTGAGACAATGTTGCAGCCAGACCAGTACATGTCTGGAACATGTCAGATGGCACATCACAATGTGTGCACCCATTGCAGGGGCATATTCCACAATGGTGACTTGTGGGCTGCCCATATCCCAGCTCATGGTGTAGTACTGTTTGCGTACCACACATGTGTTGTTCCGATGTATAGTACATATTCCTACATTGAACACCTCCACCATTGTATGCACAGCTGTCCACACATCTAGCAATGACAGATACTGTGGTTTCATGTCGGTGTTTCATTTAGTTTGTATATATTGCACATGGGTAGCCAGTGTGATTGATGACAGATGTGACCTGTATATGGTGACTGGATCATACATTCAGTGTACATGTGTTAACTGGCCACGTGGCGGCTAGATCTGTGTATTAACATGCCTGATACTGATAAATGTCTCACATGCAATGGACCGCTGTCTGTGCAGCATGCCAGAGGTACCTGTAGAGGGGTGACAGCAGTTTGATCATTATCCATGACTGTATGACAGCTACAGGGTGCACTGTGCATGTTAATGCATTCGGCTGTACAATAGCATATAGTATAATGTATGCACATGTGTGCATATACAGGGTAGCATACTATAGTATGTGGCATGTGTGTAAACATACCTTGCATATGAGATTACATTGCATATTGTACAGTGTCACATGCAACTAAATGGAATATAATAGTTATATGTGCAGTAGTGACTTACCAGACACCTCCAGGCTTGATGGTTGGGAGACACCCACCTCCATGATGGCAGCTAGTGTTTGTGGATGCTGTTCTGATGGTGTCCCCAGGCTGGCCAGTAGCTCCTCGGTATGTGTGAGTGGAGGCTGGGTTGGTGGCCCACCACCTGTTGTACCTTGTTCCCTGGCGATTGCATTGGCACGCTGTTTCACATGTCGGATCAGGTCCATGCAGTGTCTGCGCACCTGCTGGTAGGTGCGGTTATGGCCACCCACATCATTAACCCTCCTGCGAAGTTCCTGCCACAGGTCATCACGCTGCTTGGCATGCTGTGGCACATGGCTGAACAATACCTCATAGTTGTCATGGAGGTATGGTATGAGGACATCATCCTCCAAGTGGCTATATGCTGGCAGGCATGATCGAGGCATTATCTGGAAGACATAATGATGGAGACAGGTCACAGTATCTCAGATGCACAGGGTTACAGCTGCACATACATGTGTATTAAATCTAGTACATATGAACAGTTATCTTTGACAATCGTCATGACACTGACACAAATGACATGTTTGTGTCACACACATGTAACACCCATTGTGCATGGGATATTATCACCATATATGTGTATCACCTCATTACATTGCTCATACTCCATGTGAATGCTGTCTTGATGTGGGCATGTCTGTTTGCCTGTACTGGTGTTCTTACCTATCAGCACATGCCTGGATGTGTCCACAGGAATGCTGTTGACCTTGATGCTGTGTATATGTCACATATCAACACATACACTGCCTTAACGGACATGAGCAGTGACAATGCAGACATGTGCACGGGAACCTTTACATGCATGTGTTTTGCCATATACATCTACACGGCACTGTACAGCAGTTCAACATCCTGCCACTTATCGCCTGTGTTGCACATGTGATACACATGGGACAATGGCTAGCCGGATGGTATTCGCAGGGATGGTTATCAACTATAGCATGTACGGACAAGGTCATGCAGTTGTGTGTATGCCCTGGGACATGTATGGCCATAGGATGTGACGTCATCTAGCTGTATCCTACAGCCATGTTGCCACCGCCAGGTGCATCAGTGCCACATTACACATCCAGACAGTTAATGATACATCTACCATGCGATCATCGCACCATGTATGACAGAGATGACATGTGCAGCTTTGATTGACAGGGTTGCATGTTATGGCAGGAGTATGTAACATGTATGGCACAGGTATCTGCCCAGCATGTGACGATCCTTGTAGTAGGCAAGTGGCTGTCCATGACATATGTCTTTCAGATCAGGATATGTACATGTAGCATGTCCAACATCAGTGTTGCACATATCTGTATGCAGGGTAGCAGCATGCTGCATAGTGGAGGTGAGGATTGTGTAGGCTGGTGTCGCCCATCCACGCATGGCCAATACCCCTTAAAGGTGATTGGTGATCCGATATTGGTCACCTGGGTGCTGAGTATGGCTGTCCAATGGTCTCCATGTTCATGGATGGCACCCTGTCATGACTTGGGTTGCCTCGTATGACTACCTAATACACCTGGAGACGTCACCAGCTCAAGGAGGTAAACTGCACAGCACCATCCCTTACACACAGTGTCCATAATGTTGACCGCTGCCTAGGTGGTACGTAATGGGTACAGGGCTATTAACCTAGCGGTGACAATGCAGTAAGCAGCTGTCAGATTGTGCGCATATGTCATGCACCTCACCCACAAAGGCCATTCTCCACAACACTGAGACAGCTATTGCTCCTAGGTCATGGCCATTCACATCCTTACATACGCAGATGCCTCCCATTTGTCTGTGTGGTATGGGCTATAATGAGGGGGGAGTACAAAACATTAACCCTATTTTACTGTGGCTGCCACTGCTGTGGTATGCACATCTCACTCAGACACCTTTGGTAGTGTTGCTTCTGTCAACAGGCCACTGATAGAATATTCCTGTGACATACGTAGGTACATCTAGTATACTCAGTGTAGGTGGAACGCAGTATGGGTTATGATGTCCTATGACCTGTCACAGCTATGCTATGCAGTGTGGAATCATCCATACTGCCATCTACATCTGTACTGCTAACATCTATGTCGATTAAGGTTCATGGACTTGCAGACCATACTCAGCAGGGTAATAGTGCAGTGCCTCCCATAATGACTGGCGTCTCCACTTTGTGGGTTGTGCTGACTGTTGCTGTGCTCCATTCTGTGTTTTCACAGACTGACATGAACCCATGTTTTACATGGCAGTGTATGTGTAGAGCTAACTGTGTTGCCATATGTGTATGATACGACCATGGACGTGGACAGGTCACATGCAGCCTGAGTGCACCTTGTACCATCATAAGTATGGTTACAAGGTTTCTGTAGTGTTCATGAATATGGGCTTGTGTACCTGTTGGGGGGGCAGTGAGTTTATATTATCCTACACCCTATCTGTATTGCATATTCATGCTCGGCACTTATTCAGAACATGTAAGCACTTCATGAGCTACTACTTACTATAGCAGTTATTCCAACTCATTTCCTACAAGTACACTGTTTGTCCTTACATTTCCAGCTTGCGTACAGTACAACAGCTGTTGTACACACGTACCTCACATATCTTGTGAGACATGGCGGAATATACAGGCATGTCCAAGTGTCAATTACCAGTGTAATTGCCTGTCTGTATGATGAATATGGCAAACATGAGGCAATATAGCAATTGTCTCATGTACACAGTCAATGCTCACCTCCCCTAACATACGACACTATAGTCTGTGGGAGATGCACATATGTAGCCATGCTGGGGGTAATGCTCTCTCCAATCCAGACTGAACCTGTCATTCATGTGGGGATGTTAAACGTTTGCAACACACTACACTCATCATATAGTCTCACTAGACCTCCACCACCACAGGCCACACATAGTAAGACTATGACATTTGCGGAGCCTCTCCATACTGTCTGTGTAGGCAACAGAGGCAGCCCCCATCACCAAACACAACACCAATTACTTATAGCCCACAGACTCATGTGTGCCCATCAACTACAGTCAATAGAGTGTTATAACATACCCAACACACTAGTTATAGGTGACTCTGTAGGCGGACACACTGATGTCCCACTCAGCAGGCTACACAAGGCGATAGTCGCTTTCATCTGGCTGTCAGGTAACAGGATGCGCAACACAACCTATGCACTCATGTCACTCCTCACCTGGTACAATGTGACTGTCATTCTCCATGTTAGTGTGAATGCCCTGAGATGTAACTTCTGGACTACATGTACACGGACATGCCATAGCTCTCCGATCTTGTAGCCCAGGAAGGTATCACCCATGCCCTGGGAAGCATTCCACATTCATCCAGACTGATACCACTGTACAACAACTGAATGTTTCACCTCAAAAGTTGCCTATGCTTCTGCTGTCATTCCACAGGCATCCAGTATCTGTCTGCTTTGAATGACGAGGTCGACAAAACACGATGCTTTGGCACAGGTGACCTGCTCCTGTCGGCCCTGGGATTACAGATAACATCTAAGGCTCTTGCTTCTCCTATACTGCCTGTCTTGAACACATTTCCAATAACATATTAACCACCAGAACGGGAACGGGCAAGCAAAACCTGAGGGTAATGTTACTCAATGCTTGACATCTTCATCTGTAATGCACTCAGGTGAAGCACTCCTTATAATGGACCACTTTGATATCTCTGCAGTGACTGGCACCTGCTTCTAGGCTCTGGATAGCACCCCTGCACTGACAGGTTATACGCAGACCACACCTTTCAGTCATGTAACCAGGAACGGGACACCCATGGCGGAGGCGTGTCCATATTTCACAAGGATGTACACACCTCCAGGCTGGTTGCTTAGCACAATGCATCAGAGGTAATCCACTTGCAAATAACTGTGGCCAGAACTGCTGTATACATTCTAACTTGCTAAGGATTCCACACCATACCCCACAGTTAACAGCCCTCATTTCTTGGTGTAATGGATAGTAGGGTTTAGACAGGAACTACTGATGTGAGACTGACACTACCCCACATGTAACTGGGATACCTACTCATGTACCGACACAGTAGGCCAACGCTTTCTGGGAGTCATAACCTGAAGTCGGCTGGATCAACCTATACACACCACCACCATGCCCAACAATATCCTGGACATAGACATTACCAACATGTGACTGGTGTTCCACACCTGGGGTTATCCCCTCGTTGGTTGTTTCTGAACGTATGGTAATCACCCTTGTTATCCACATCCCGGCAGCACACCCTTCACGGAATACACAATACAATATTTCTACAAGGCCAACTTCAGACTTCTTATGACAGTAGTAGTAAATGTCATGACACCCTTGCAGATGGACAATATAGTTACAAACACTGAAACATACACAGCTGCACTTCATTAGCACTTACATGACTGCATGGATCATGCTATCCCATACAGAGCCATGATGGTATCCACCCGATAATGGACGGCACTCTGGGGGTCCAGTTCCATGGACATAATGTACAGCAAAGGGAGGAGGCTGTTCCAAAGTGGAGTACAACACCATGGATGGGGTAGCTCCCTGATCAGCCTCAGTAGGACTCTGGGATCCCTTATCACATCCACCAAAGCTAGCTACATAAACATTACTGCGACACATTCCAAGGACAACACAAAGTGATTTGGAGGTATGTCAGTACTCTCGATGGCAATACCCACAGCTGCTCTGACATACGACAGTTAGGCGGTAACATTACAGAACCGACTGATATTGGCAACATCCTGGCAGATATTCAATGCTAACTTTACAGCCCTCTCACACCCTATAGGGCCCAAATCTATACAGGAACAATGCAGAGTCCCTGCGGTCACAACTACACAGTTCAAACCTGCACTCTGTAAAGCCTGGAACATAGACTCCATGCGACCGTCCAACATCCCAGGCTGCAATTTACACTAACCTCAGAACGACATGGCTCCCCACTTGGCCACCAAATTCACTAATGGCCTTGTATCAGGCATTGTGGCCTCTGAATGGCGCACAGCAACAGTTATCACACTCCACACAGGTGGCGCCACAATGGACCAGAGAGACTATTGCCCTATACACCTGGCGGGACTGTTCTGTAAGCCTATCAGGCACATCATCATGGAAGTCATTCACAAGACATTGGTGGGCTCCAAACCTTTGATACCACCCAGGTTGGATTTATTATGGCCAGACCATGGCTCCTACACCTGGTGGACTCCTTTGATACAGTTACCAAGGTAGTAGATGACAGTAAGGAGGTCCACACAGCCTACCTTGTCCTCTCATTACCTTTCAGCTCCATTCTCCATTATGGTATTGACTACATACACATCCACCTGCACATCAGCCCCTACGTCTCGGGATGTTATGCATAGTGGCTCACGGACAGGACCCACACAGTGAGGGTAACATACTGTAGTACCTACTGTAATTCAGTTACAATTGGCATACTCCAGTCCTCGCTCATAGGGCCCCTCATGTTCAGTATATGCTTCCCTAAGGTACAGGCTAGCACAGAGGGACTTTCCCTGAATAGATTTCCAGACGACTGCAAACAAGGAGCCATGATTGATTCACCAGCTGATACAGATACCCTCCATAAGGGTGTCAATGTGATGGATACCTGGTATCGATAACATGGCCTCAAGCTGCATGACACAAGGTGCATAGACATTTAGATGGCACCAATCACCCACTGACTATCACATAGGTGGTAGTCCCCTACATACATGAGACATTATACGGAATCTTAGTACACACGTATATAGCACCCACTCCTTTGATGACCATATTGCCAGTGTGGTGTGGATATGTGGCCACCCTAATCTGTAATGGGTTTGTAGGTGGAACAAAGGCACCCATTGTACCTCTATACTCCTGACGTATGAAGCACGTTCAAGGGTACAACACCCCTTTTGGGGTGTACCTTATGGAACAGCAACGGCTTTAAATACCACAACATGGGAATTATTGACCTCTGACAGATGACGTATGCAGCAGAACTACAGAAACCACAACTGTACACATTTGCATACTGCATACTCAGAGGTGACCTCTGCTGAACATACAAGGCCCATGTCCACAAGAATATTGATGGATATACTCCACATAAGCAACATAAACAAAGGCCACTGAGAGCAACATGCTCAAGGATATGTACCCAAACACAACAATGAGTGGGACGTGCTTGAGGGATACATTCCTGAACCGGACACTCACCATGCTTTGGAACATGATTCCTATGTACATCAAGCAGGGACCCTCACTAGCACTCTTCATGAGATACCTCGATGGGTGGATGGGAGACAGACATGTACGCCAGGGATCACTGCAGTGGCTGTACTGTACACAGGTGCAGGTAACAACTGTGTACAGTACAGCCACTATAGTGGTTGTACTGTACACAGGTGCAGGTAACAACTGGCTCTGCTGTTCACAGGCACATGACACTACCCTAGGAAAGTGCTGCCAGTGAAAACACTGTAGTTGGGCTTACAAATGGAATTGGCCAGACAGCATAGTACCTAACGATGAACCTGTGAAGCTATTACATGTCCTTTGTGCATGGATAATTGAGTGGCTCTCCCATTTCAGTTAGCTATCATGCTATCATGCTGTTACACTGACCCGTGACTACAAGCCATATGTATCCTGTTATTGTGTATTGTACATGCCAATAGACATACCTTTTGTTTGCATGATATAATAGTATTACTATGTAAAATATCTGACATATCTACCTACAATACTGTACATTACACATATTTTAAACATGTATCCCATAATGCAAAGCATAATTGCACAGTGGGACCACCTTAAGCATGTTATTCTCGTTATATGCCCATACATATGCCTACTGTAACAGTATATCAACATATACTATCCCCTGTTATGGCACGTACTTGTTGGACAAACCCTACCACTGACGGCGGCTGGTGTGGAATTGTTGTGTTGAAAGCCCTTATGTAGCATCCCTTGTGGGGTATGAGATGTTTACCTTGTGGACCACAGCAGGACACACACAATTTCTACAAGCGTTACTATACTCAACATGACATCACTACATAATACCTTTTCTCACTTTATGCATTGCGTATGCTTTAATTAATACAGAACAGGCACTACATACAGTAACATACTGAATGTTCTATATACCTTGTTAGCGTTTCGAGTCTTCGTAGATATCTGTCTTACTCCTTTCCTGTTTAAACGGTTCTATGGTATAAGCATACGGTTTGAATGTATGGCAAGCCATCCTTTTATACGTAGATACCTGTAACATGTGGTATCCTGCCACCAATTGGTGTTCATGAGTAAATTATTACATGCACATCAGCTGTGCATCTACTCCATTCGCCAATTATGCGGCAACAGTGGGGTATAATTGAAAACTCCACTTGGGCATTGGCCTTTTGCCCTACCTGTGAGGGAGACGGCCTGTATGTGTTTTGTTGTGAGGAATTGCAACTGCTATTTGCAGAAACATGGATATTTTGGATTCATGTTCCCCGTGGATTGTGTGTGACGGCTAGTGTATATGGTTCTATATGTCAGTGTAGCGGTTATCTCAACTGTCAGATACAGGCCTATTGCAGACAAAACCTGTAACAGCACCGTCTGTTCCATTATACAGCAGCAACAATTTCACATGGCGCCATTATAAGTGTGTCTCTCACAAGGTATGTTAACGCTTCTGCAGATGTCATTGAGTGAGTGGATGTTTGTGAAGTTATTACAGTCGGTATTGCACTTGTTTCAGGTGTGGGAGAGATGTAGGTGGGTGTACATAGCATATACAGGTTTGTGGGGACTGCATTTATACATATTCCATATGTGTGTGGGCTCCTTCCCTAATTGCAGACCTATCATTTAGTACACTACAACTATGGTTGTTGCAGGCTTATTCATTGAGCCATTGTTAATTGGTTCCTATATAGTATGCAGGTGAGGTGAATACTTCAATCCCTCTGGAAATACATCGATATGTAAGGGGATGTTACTACATGAAAGCTGTCTCGTGTATGTCTGTCACAGATATTTGCACTCATTGCAATTGTGTTGGTGACTGAACCTCTTTGGCTTGGGTTGCCACCCTTTCAAATGGCTAAAGTGAGACATTTGCAGGACACACACCAGTGTTTAGCGGCCGACACATACCCACGGTCAGTACACAGGATAGAACGTACATTTATCCTAAATACATCCTTATTCTTGTAGCACTTTAGCTACTTATCATGTTTCTTGTAACATTTATGTAGTTAGATACAGGAATAACTATTTAATGCAACTATTACATAATATATGGGACATATTTATGTCCTACAATCTCGGACACTTGCCCTTTTTAATATTTGTTGTCAGGACACAACTGCCCAAGGAGGGACTGTCCCTCTCAAAGTAGGACAGGTGGTGACCGTATGCTTACAGCCTGCTATGACCACACCTACCGTCATAATCTACCTCCGAGTTAGCACTTACAGACACACGATGCAAACACACACACACACACACACACACACACACACACACACACACACACACACACACACACACATTACAGTCCCATGGAAGCACACACGGCATCCTCAACACACACTTACACAGACTACAGCAGCAATCACAAACACACTTGAACACAGTACCTACCTGGACCGCAGCACCAGCAGCGCTAACTAAATGTTCCTTAACATCGTGATAATATTACTCGCGGTTCTAGTGTTCCAGTACTGTGGTCTTTCTGTCTTTAAGCCTCGTGATTACACGTGTCGGTATGTAACACATTCGGTAGTTGGCAGTATCCATCTCTCTATCACCCTTGCTATCTCTTTTATATATATATATAGAGAGAGAGAGAGAGAGAGAGAGTGGACACACCTTTCGTTACATACATGGCGGTGTTTACTGTTTCCTGAACTCTTCACATTTGTGTTTTGACCTGTCACAATACACACCTGCCGTTGGTACTTCTCGGGTAGCTTAGTGGTAGGTGATTGTGTACATGGTTGCGTGTTCTACTCCTGGCAGTGGTTGTTATACCATTGAGAGCAGACACTATTAGTACAGGGGTGAATCATGCTGGTTTCACTTGTTCTGGACATCGTTGACCATGATCTTTACTATATTCAGTGAAACTTAGCCCTGTTTCACACATATCCGTATAGTCATGTTTAAACAATGCTTACCAGCACTTGCCAATGCATAAGCCCGCTAACATGTGCTAAACCTGCTCTGATGACCTGCATGCAACATCCATAATTTGTGGCTTTGGGATTACGTAACAGCCCTTGCAGGACGTGGAACCGGGAATATGCATGACAGTCAGTACCTTTGCCACTTGGGCATCTGTGATTTGTACAAGTGTTATGGTGTTTCGTATGTAGACTGTACTATGACTGTTCCTCCATACTGCAATCAAATGTGTCACTCAGTTAGTTTACATATGGATGAGACCTATTAATGGTATGTCCACGTGATGTTTAATGGATGTGCTCCAGCATTGGGAATCTATGTCACAGTGAGCCACATGCTATAATGTGCTACACCTTCACACAACCATATGTGGAGCATGCTAGAGTGACAGATACCTGTCATGGGTACTCCCCATGCTTTGGCACTACATCCGTGATTACATTATATGGAGCCCCTCATTAACACACCAGGGAATCCATGCAGAGTGTGTGGGGAACAGTGGTTACACGCATGGATCCCACAATTGGCTCTGCTCCACTGAGGGACAGTTGGTTAATTGATGTGGTGGTGACAGCAGACACTGTTTGCCTTGGCTAATGTATGGCTTCTGACAATTGGGTATGTACCTACCAATGTACCTAGGAAGCTATACATACAGTATCGACATATGCTGTCAGGTTCGTGTACTGTTCAGGTGTTGACTTTCCTTGTTCCAATAGCTGTTGTGTGTGCAGTGATTGAGGGCTGCCTATGTAGGATTCACACAGTAGGCCATCTATACATTACAGTTTACAGGTGGTCATCTGTGTGTGCCATCCAGTTTACTGTGTGTGCAGGTGGAGAAGTGTGTCAGTCCGTAGGGGCCTACACTATCAGTGTATGTGCTATACGTTCCCTCTTTGCCAAGGAGTGGGCATATTGGGCATGCCTCCGTCTGCCTACTGGGGCTGGCACAGGGTGTTCGTGGTCTGAATCCCTCTGTGCCTGTGATGGCCTTGGCAATTGCGGTGGGCTGTGAGGGACTTCACCATTATGTCCCTGCTGCAGCTGTTTTCGCAGGATCATATTATGTAGCATGGCACATACTATGAAGATGTGGGCACACGTGCCTGGAGAGTACTGCAAGGCTCCAACAGATATGTCCAAGCAATGGAGCTGTGATTTCAGCATCCCAAACTCATGCTCTATGATGATTCTGATTTGAGCATGTGCCTCATTATGGCATTCTTGCATGGGTGTGTGTGCATTTCTGATGGGCGTCATCATCCACGGCTCCAATGCATAGCCAGCATCCCCCACAAGGTGGCCATATGGGATGTCCCCCCTGACAAATACCTTCTACAGCTGTGAGGCATGCCAGATGTGGGAGTCATGGTAGCTTCCAAAGCTGCCAGCACACACATCCGTGATAATGCCCTGGGCATTGCACATGACCTGGCAGTTGATGGAGTGGTATCCCTTGCGGTTTATGTAGCGCCTACCATGCTCACCGGGTGGTGACTTGATATGTATGTGCGTGCAGTCTATTGCACCCAGTACCTCTGGGTATTGTGCCACATGGTGCAAGAGACGCATATTACTGGCCAACTCCTCCTGAGTTCGGGGAAGTATATATGCTCATTGGCATGTGGTAACATGGCATCCAGGAACTGGTGGAGTACCCTGGATGCTGATGCCTGTGAGATCCCCATGATATCTCCAATTGGCCTTGAAAAGGTACCTGTGGCTAGTATTCTTAAGCTTACACATACCTTTGTGTCCACTGGGATGGGTTCCCCTCTGTTGTTTCTTGATCTCAGGCATGGCCGGCACAGCTCAACTATTTGCTGTAAGATGTCCCTGTCCACCCTGTAATGCTCTACTATCTCCAGATCATGTAGCCACTGGTAGGTTACACTTGGTCTGAACACTCTCCTCCTCCTCCGGGGCCTGCGGTGGTTGTCAGGATCATCCTCCACAACACCTTCAGTCTCCACCACATGGTGATGAATCACAGCTATGGCATCTCCCAACAAGTACATTGTAAAAGTTCCCCATCTGTTTACACCGATGGTGCAGTGTTTGGGAATACACAGGTGTGTGTGAGGTGCCTTCACACTTTATACTATTGTGCTTTGAACACTGATGATGTCATAGGGTGTGTATGTACAATCGGAGCTGCAGGGTACCTTATGTGTTTTACCACAGGTACTGCTATTGTGGTGCCTTTGGTGTTGAATTACATTTAGCTGCCGTGGATTTCCTCTTGCCCTTCCCTTAGAATTTCTTAATGTTTCCCCTCCCATTTTCTAGCATGCATCCAGCAAACCGCTTTCTTTTGTACATTCCAAGACCTGGCTTATCTTGCGAGATGTCTTCTGTGTCCGATCTACTGCAGTTTGCTTTGCTCTGCGGTGACAGTACTCTTTTCTTTGCAATCCAACACCTCCCCTCTCCTGTTCTGCAGGTAGCTGCTAGCAGCCTTGTTAGCTGCCGTCAATTGCCCACTGTGAGTTAATAGGTGTTAATTGCTCAGTTGTACTCCAATTACCCTACTGTGGCATTTCCTTATTTTCTTCCCCTAACCTTCCTGTTTGAGCTGTGGTGCACGGCGCATGCATCCGCTTACTGGGTTTTGGGCATGTTTTCATCCACGTACACATGCACTTTCGGGCACCATGTGTGCTGTCAGCTAAACAATGCTATACCTACATCCCCACCCCTATCCTGCAGCTTTACTTTGCAATGGGCAGGCCGGATTTGCATTGCTCCAATGTGCTTACAGCTACGGTGGCACACCCCACTGCTGATGTCATGTATACCTCCAGACCACTCCTCGGTGTTGTAGCGCTGCGCCGTATGGTACATCCTTACTCTGGCGGGATGTTTGCAATTCACTATTACTTGCCTCATTTGCATGGCATTGACTACTAATTCATAGTTACCACGCCAATCACTGTCACAAACCCTTAGCAACCCTTGCAGCTTGGTTGTGGTGTACCATGCATACCATTGCCTATTATGGTGAAACCATGATTTGTATTACATTGCGATTTTATGACATTTGTATATATTTTCCTTGTGTTCCCATTTGCAAACACATAATCTGCGGTTGTACTTTGCATTACTGTGGACATGACATTAAATGTTATTTTTTAGGTGTTGTGCATTTTTTATTATGTCATTGGCTGTATATTTAGCCATTTGCATATGTTAACTTTGTAATACATGAGTCTGGTCCGCTTTCATAGCTCTGATGTTCTGTTTGGCAAAATGTAAACCGTTTTTTTGGTTTACATTTCTGTAGGCTTACGCTACGCCTGCACCACTTCATGAATCGCTATGTACTTTCATTTGCATGCTGCAGTACTGCGCAAGGGGTGATTAGCATAGCTGAGCCGAGGGCTGTGCAGATCTGGCGTATGCTGGTAATGCACGTGGAATTGGATCGTACCTGAATCGCTCGGCAGCCATATTTGGCGTTATACCGCCTATGCTACGCCTGCGCCTGGTGCAAGCTTCATGAATCCCGGGGAGTATTCTTAACTGACTGGTACATTTCAGGTGTTTGTATATTAGAGATTCATGACATATGGTGAAATAAATTGCATGTGTTGGGTGTTTCTTTATAAATTTAGATATAAAAGATCTTTACATATTAATTCTGCTGGAAGAAGATACAGAAATGGTTAGAAAACTGTTTAAACTAGTCAATGATATGGATTTTGTCAGTATTTTATCAGTCAGTACTGTTTTTGAATCACATGATGTAGTACTTAATAACAACTCAATTTCAATGACATGAACTACAGACATTGAGTATACAATGGGGGCAGCACAGTTGCCCCAACCTTTGCAAACTTTTATTGATTTAGTGGGAAAATTCTACAGTAGATTTATTGCCAGTTTATTTTTATATGATAAGTTAAAGAAAAAGTGTATGGAATTTTTTTAAGAATTCCATCACATTTTTGAATTTTGTAGGGCATTGGTCTAAATATCATGTTAGTTTTTTTGCATATTAATAGGTTCATAGGTTCATAGGTTGGTACTAGGCTATCGGCCTTAGGGTCTATACAAGTCTAGCCATAAGAATTCCCTGGATATTTCTTCCCACAATATTTACTTCCCTGGACCCCTGTCTAGCAGGGCGACTGATGTGATCCCTGGGGTGAATTTCCTATCTTCTATCCACTCGTCAGGGTTCCTTTTGAAGAGGGCCAAGGAGGCACTCTGCTTGACATGTATGGGCAGTCTATTCCAGAGTATGGGGAGTCTCTGGGTCAGGAACCTATCCCTCCAGCATATTTTGTTCATTGTGATGGCAAGGTGAAGATCCCTGCAGTGTGTGGCTCTCAGGGATTGGGATTTCTTTAAGTGGAGCATGTCCAACAGCTCAGGGTTTGACATGGCCTTGTATGTTAAGCAGAGATCACCTCTGAGTAGACGATATGCCACAGAGTATAGCTGGAGTTTTTTTAGATGGTCAGCATAGGGAATCTGCTTTAGACCTGTGATTCTTTTAGTGAGGTATTTCTGCAGACTTTACAGCTGTTGCAGATGTCTTGTGAGGTACATACCAAATGGGGCGTTGTACTCTATAATGGGTCTAATGAGGGATGAGTACAATGGGGCAATGACCTCCTTTTTCTGGATAAAAAGCCTTTAGTGATGAAGTGTGCCAACAGAAGGATTTCCTGTTGTGGCAATGTGGTTATCAAAGGTGAGACTACTGTCCACCTGTGTCCCCAAGTCTCTCATCCCACTTTTGGTGTTTAATGTACTGCCACCTATGTGGTAATTCATGGGTACATGGTTTTTCCCAAAGGGGATAACTGTACATTTCTTGGCATTAAGCATGAGCCCATGGCTTTGGCACCAAGCATCTGTTTCTGTAAGGCCCTTTTGTAGAATGCCCGCATAATTTGGGGATTCAATAATGGCTCCCAGTCTGCAGTCATCTGCAAACTTTGTTAGCCAGAGTCACTTACTGTTGGCCTGCACTTCAGAGAAGTAGATGTCAAACAAGAGTGGTCCCAGGACTAAACCCTGAGATACTCCACTTGTCTGGAGCTGGATTTGGAGTCAGCTACTTTTACAGTCTAGGTTCTGTCAGTAAGCTAGTCGGCAACCCATCGAGTGACACAGGGATTTATGCCCAACTTAGTAAGTTTGTCTATGATTCCACGGGGATGGTGTCAAAGGCCTTGGCAAGGTCCAGATAGGCTGTGTGGACTGCCTTATCCTCGTCCACAGCTAATGTAGAATATGTGGCACAAGAAAGTATGTTAAAGACCAGTATCTACAGAAAACCCACTTTCAACAATACCTACCTGAGTGATTATTGCAGTCATCCAGTATTTATCAAGGAAAATGTAGAAATATAATTAGAAGCCAGGCCATAAGCATTTCATTGTTATTTTCAGAAGATAAATGATTTTGAAAATGCTTCGAAAGTCCTAAAACATATGTTTTTGGATACAAGATACATCAATTAAATTATATAACACCAAAGGGTAAAAAGGGCACACAGACAAACCATGCAGTAAAAACTGTAAGAAAAAATACAACCCGGCTAATATTTTCATGGTGCGTTACCTGTAATCTCTTGTAATGGATGCCTGTGAGATATATGCAAAACCCCTTAAGGCCATACAGTTTCACTTACATGGCATCTAAAGGCCCATGACTTTTTACTTTTAAGTCTTTATAGGTACATTCAGCCGTTAAAGCTAAATGGCAACCCCCACAGACACCCAGAGCTTATATAAATCTATCTCTTCTCTCTCTCTCTATCTATATATATATATATATATATATATATATATATATATATATATATATACACACACATATACGCACACCAAATCTGAATGTACCATACACTGGAGAAAAGGTAATAATATGAGAAATGTCAATCTCAGACTTAGCATATGTAGGTCTGTATTTTTAGCTTTTCAGTCTTACTGTTCCAGGACTCAAAGTGATTAGTCTTGGAACATCAACTGTTTACATTTCTGAGATTCACAAATAGTCTTTGTTTTCTGTGCAGCTTTGCTGACTGTAGTGGTATTAGGTTTATATACTACTGCACCTTGTTGCTTTGCTACTGTTACTACTGGCATGATTTAAGGTAATACTGCAGTGTTGTGTGTTGCTCATACTAGGTATATAAAAACAACTTTACTTATCTCAGTACCTGACTGACTTTTTGATCACTGGCATTGTTGCAGTTCTGCTTGTTCTAACTACTGTAGTGTTAAGATATTTAAAGCTATTGCTCTACAGTACCGCAGTACAGTGTACATAGTTACCTTTGTGATTTACCTTTATTACATGACTAATTGCTGTACTGCTACTAGACTTGAAACTAATCATTTAGATTATCTGTAGCTATTACAGTTACTACATCCAGATCCATTGAATTAGCCTACCCATTGTTCAATACTTTTTACTGGCTAGGTAGA
>NC_056741.1:1182767854-1182817431 GCF_019279795.1 Protopterus annectens
ATTGGAGGCTGCTGAACTACATCTGCATTACTTACTGTTGATTGATTCTTATCTTCTGGGCCAGTGTTTCTTTACTGTTGTACTACCTGAAAGCCTTGGCCTGGACAGCAACATATGTTATGATTTCAGATTGCTGTATAAAATGTTTTGATTGAGAGTTGCATTACTCAGTATGTATTTCAAACACCTAACAGCTATATGACATTGCATATACAACTGAACTAGTACACAAATAAACATTTCTTATGTATGCAAACCTGTGTGTGGTGTCATGTCCTTTGACTTCTCTGTGGGTATATGTTTCATGCAATAATTGCCTTTTGTATGGGAGAATCAAACACTGTTCATTTTAAAAGGTGCAACTGTAGGAATACTGGCTGTTCAATATGCTGTGTACCTTCTAAATATGTATCTTCCTATACATATCTATACGTTGTGATATATGTATGTGTGTGTGTGTGTGTGTGTGTGTGTGTGTGTGTGTGTGTGTGTGTGTGTGTGTGTGTGTGTGTGTGTGTATGTATGTGTATATACATCTATATCTGTATCTATACATATATATATATATATATATATATATATATATATATGTGTGTGTGTGTGTGTGTGTGTGTGTGTGTGTGTGTGTGTATCTGCATATATGTGTGTGTATATATATCATTGGAATGTTTACTGCTTCCACATTGTACATTCCCTATGGTAGACAGACTGTTCTGCATGATATCTTCTTGATACCATCCTGACATCATACAGGTGGGATGGATTACTGTTAACTTCTTGTGGCTATGTTGTGTAGGGTCCTGCATATGAGTCTAGTAAGTGTTTATATTGTGTTGCAAGGAAGATCTGTTTGGCTGTGGAGGAGGGGATGATGTCAGTAATTACAACAGGTACTTAAATTGGGCCCATCACCCCCATTAATGGTGCCTTTGGTCATATATGTATTTGTTATGTCCTCTTATATATACATATATATATATATATATATATATATATATATATATATATATATATATATATATATATCTGTGTATATACATATATATATATATATTGCTCTCTCTCTCTCTCTCTCTATATATATATATATATATATATATATATATATATATATATATATATATATATATATATGATATATGCTATATGATATATATATATATATATATATATATATATATATATATATATATATATATATATATATATATATATGTATATATGTATATATATATATATATATATATAAATACATTTTCTCTACTGTTGAATGACTGTGCTGGATGATATGTTTGAGAAAACATCAGAGTTATTTATGTCTGACATGGCTTAGTGGTAAATCGCTGTGGTGTGCAGGGTCCTGGGTTCGAGACTTGCAAAGTCTATTAATTTTGTTGCTGGGCAGAGCAAGGGCTGTTGGATACAGAGTGATTAAGGCACTTTTAAACAGTTGTAAGTGGATTTGCGTGATGGTAAGCAATGCTAACTTCTGGTTAAATATGGTTACAGAGAGTTAGCTTCAGAATTGCTTATTCTGTGTGCGCATTGCTTACCCCTTCACAAACAGGATTAAACCCGTTTACTGCTGCTTAAAAGTTCTTACCCCCGCTTATCCCCATGCTGATTTCTTTAAAAGAAAAGAAAAAGGGGTGATAGGAAAGTGGTGAAAAAGGGGCACAAATAGAAAGACAGTAGGGAAAATAGCTAGGAATGTGCAGGTCGGGTGTAGGGAAGGTCCGTACCTGCCCATTTCTTCTACAGCAACAGCTGTGCATATACACTGATTTGGAGGTAGATTTGGACACACAAACCCCTGAGAGAGGGTTGAGGACAACAATAATATGTTGTGAAGCCAATTAGACCAGATTACATGTGTCCAGTGGACATGTGTGTGAAATGGACAGCTATGTATGGGGCAATATTTTTTTTTTGGGAATAGATTGCCCTTTTTTTAAGGTTAGAGTGGGATGTTGGGGAAGGATAGTATGTATATTTGGGGAGGTAGTTTGGGTAAATGAACAGACAAGACAGCATAGAGGGGTGCTATATGACTTGTGGGGGGGTAAACACCTTGGATGGGGAGGGGTGTTTGGAAGTCAGAAGCCCATGAGCCCCCATTTGGAAACAGTAGAACTGAGGTCCCCACCCATGGGCAGTCATCACTGCACCTTCACGGCCCGAAAGTTGACTGTGCTGGGGGCTGGGTAGGAGGGGCAGGCTGACCCTCTAGATGCACCAAGCGGCCCTCAAGCTGGCGTAGCTGATCTCTGAACTCCCTGCGGAGCTCGCTATGCGCCAGACCCCGGACCTAATGACTGGTGACAGTTTTCTGTCCATGCCCACTCCCGGGGGGCGGGCCCCATCCCCTGAAGTGTTTCCATCCAAAGGTGGTGCAGGACCAGCAGACTAGGATGTCCCAGGGTGGGTGCCAGACATGCTGGTACCAGGTGCCATGGCCAGAGGAGGTGGGAGAGGTTGGTCCGCTGGGACCGGCCTTCCCAAATGTGCTATGGTGTTTCAATTTTAAGACATATGTGGGTTAGTAATAGTCAACACATTCCAGTATTAGGTATAACAGCATGCATAGATATTCCCATTAACCCAAAACACCAGATATGGAACAGTTGCATAGCAAACAGACCACATACATTTATGGAACCACAGTGGCCATTACAACAGCATGCAAGTTACATTGATGGCAGCATGCCACCAATGTGGGAGTATTTCAACATGGCACATGCATAGAAACAAATTTCAATATTTATCAAACAATAGGACATATGTCCCAACCATAGATTTAATTGTACACATACCCATTGAGTTGTGAATTTAGATTATTGTTACAGATATGGTGGGGGGGGGAGATGTCAATTAAAAACTTGTATATCCCTGTAGTTCTCAATACTTTCTTAGTCAGTGTTGTAATCTGTACCTTACAAGTATTATTACACTACCCTATGGTCTTAGTTTGGACAGTGGTATGTTTGTAGACAACTATATATGTGAACTGTGTTTTACCTGCAGTATGCACCTCTTACTTGGAATACCTGTGGTGGTATTGTTTGTTAACACTACCTGACTGTTTCTATGCATATTCCCAGATTCCAGGTTGATGTTATGCACATACCTCTCAATCTCTTATTGCACACACTCTGGTCAAGGCTTGACAACATACAGGTGAAACTGGGACATATTTTGACAATTGCCCTCATAAACTTTGGTGAGTTGCTACAATGACAGGTTTGTTTTCATATACATTTCCTGAATATGTACAGGTCTGACAGTCAGTTATATGTCATTAAATGCTGCTTAAATGTCAGAGATCATCACAGAGATTTGCCAGGGGGACAGGGTAACAGGCAGCGGATATGGGCCAATTATCTGGACATTCTGAACAAATCTATACAGTTGAGGGGTATGATTCTGCATACAGCTTACTATCACTCCCAGGATTCAAACTATGGCTGTGTCTGCTAAAAATAAAACAGTGTACATCACAGTTGAGTGTGCTATTTAGATATTGCTGTGTATCTCTTCACTGATTTTTGTCTATAAGTCTCCTGTGGTTTTACAATCTGACCTTGTAATTACAACACTCTTATACAGGGATTCCTAGACAGTTTTATTATGTAGCACAGTGTGGGTGACAGTGATGAGTAATACATTATTATTCAGAGAAACTGCAACAATAACAATGCCATACAATACCAGACTAAACAGTACCAGTCCAGGATTTCAATCTTTTATTTCCAGGCACAGTTTTCTTATCTGACAGACCTGTGGAGGGAATGTTTGTTAACACTACCTGAATGTTGCCATGCATATTACCAGATTCCACATTATTATTATGTACATATGTCTCACTCTGTTACTGCACACACTCTGGTCATAGCTTCACAACATGGAGGTAGAGATGAGACATACTTTGTATATTACTCTCATAACATTTTGGTGAGATACTAGAGTGACAGGTTTGTTTTTATAGATATATTTCTGATGGTTATGATGTCTGACAGTCAGTTGTATGTCATTATTTGCTGCCTAAATCATCCCACTTGATTTGCCAGGGGAACAGGGTGACTGGCTGGAAATGTAAGCCAAATATCTTAACTTTCTGATAAAATCTGTACAGTTGAGGGGTATGATTCTGCATACAGCTTACTACCACTCCCAGGATTTGAACCATGGCTGTGTGTGCTAAAAATACAACAGTTTACATCTCATTTGAGTGTGCTATTTGAATTTTGTTGTGCATCTTTTCACTGTTTTCTAAGTCTCCCTTAGTTGTACAATATGACTTTGTGATTACAACAGTCATATACAGACATTCCTACACATCTTATTTATGTAGCACAGTGTGGGTAATAGTGCTTAATACAGCAGTACTATTAAGAGAATGCAACACTACATTACCATATGATACCAGAGTAAACACAAGCAGTTCAGGAGTTAGACCTTTATTGCCAGGCTGTTACCCTTTTATTTACATACAACCTATATTGAGACTCTTCCTGCCATATTGTCTGGTCTATTCAGTACATCCCATACACAATATAGGTTTTATACTGGCAATTAACTTTCTACTACTTTTAGATTTATTTGTTATGACAGTACATGCAGGATTATTACTAACCTGCCTCGCAATGCAGCCTCTGCAGCCTACACGCATGGGCTTACTGATTCACAGCCTGCTCCGCTGCCACTGTCAAAGACATGAGAGGAATATTTAGCCATACCTATCCATAATATACATTTGCTGGCAATTATTAAACAGTTAGTAGAATGAGTACTTACACGCTTCTGGGACATTACCCTGCCTAGCTTCTTGGATCCACTGATCCAAGAGCTCCCTCTTCCTCCGTTTCAGGTCAGCATAGTGATGCCTGACTTGCTCACCATTTCGAGGGATGCCAGTGGCACTGGTGAGGTCATGGGCAAGATGGTCCTAGGCTTGTGCTTTATATTGGGAACCCTGGTACTGGCCCTGCATTAGTGTCTCTTCATGGCCTTTTACCAGGAGTCCTGCCATGACCTTGGACTCCTGGATGCCCCACCTCTGCACTCAGAAGTGCAATCCTTCTCCGATACCAGCCATTGTCCCAACAGGAGGAAGCTGCAACCAGTTATGAGATGTATTCCCACCTGTGGGATTTAAATAGGGCTGATTTCCCACACTTTGCCGTGATTGGACGGTTTAGAAAATACTAAGCTATGAGCAAACCTGCTTATCTAAGGTTGGCATTGCTTAAAGGGGCATACCAATGGGCAAATCAGTTTAGCTGGGCTGTGCATTGCTTACACCTAGTAAGCAGAAATGTGCAATGCTTAGCATTGCTTATTTTTAAATTTGCATACTATTTGTTGTTTGGCATTGATTTGTCATTCATTACATGTTATATATTTGTTTAGTATCCGTGATTCATGTGTATGTACACTGTATGGGGTACTTGTGTTTCTTGGGGGATTTCACCACTTTATTACAATGACACCTTACATCTGGACTTAATGCAGTACTCCAATTCACATATATATGTTATTTAGTAGGTTATACAACATAAAACTGTTTATAGATGCCTTTCACATGTAAATTGTGATTTTGCTATAGTGAGGATTTGTTTGGGTAAACCTCAATTTTATGTACAGCTTTGATGGCTTACTGGTTAACTGCTGAAAGTATAATGTGCAAGGGTCCTGGGTTCAAGACCTGCAAGGGCTGTTTATTTTGTTGCTGGGCAGAACAGGGGCTGATGGATACATAGAGATTAAGGCACTTTTAAGCAGTTGTAAGTGGGTTTGCGCTGGTTTGAGTGATGGTAAGCAATGCTAACTTCCGGTTAATATTCTTACACTCAGTTAGCCTCTAAATTGCTTATCCTGTGTAGGCATTGGTTACCCCCACATAAACAGGATTAAACCCACTTACTACTGCTTAAAAGTGCTTACTCCCACTTACCCCCCCCACACTAATTTAGAAAGAAATGACACATGGGTCTTTGGAAAGTGGTAGATTTGGACACTTTATACATATTTTACACTATTTGCTGTATGGCATGGATTTATCATTCATTACACATTATAACTTTGTTTAGTATCCCTGATTCATGTGTATGTATACTATATGGGACACTTGGGTTTATCTGTGGATTTTACCACATTATTACAATGACACCTCACACCTGTACTTAATGCAGTACTCCAGTTCACAAATATATGTTATTTAGTAGGTTATACAGCAAAAAAGTGTTCATAAATTGCTTTCACATGGAAAATGGAATTTCCTACAGTGAAGATTGAACTGGGAATGACTGCTCGCAAAGCGAACGCTCTGACCACTACACTATTGCAGTACTGCTTCAACTGACTGTATCATGCTAGTTATCTTCTTGTGCTATTTAAGCTACAGTATGCATAGCTAAGCAATAGGCAAACCCACGCAGCTACAGTTAAATTTAATCTGTTTGATAAAAAAAAAAATCTAGTGTTATTTTCTCTAGGAAGAGAGACAGGTTTCACTTATTGCTGTGGATTTCTGCATGCATCTGCACATTTGGCAGACATCCTAGCAACCCCCCATATCTCTCAACCTCTTCATGCAAAAGCTCGACAAAATAAGGTATAACTAGGGACATATTTTAAATATTGCTCTTATAAACTTAAGAAAGTTGCTAGAGTAACATGATTTGTTTTAATATAACTTTTCTGTAGGATTTGGAGTTTGAAACTCAAATGTATGTCATTATTTAACAACTTCAATCCTGAGATCATCCCTGTAATTTGCCAGGACAAATGAGGTATAAGCCAAAAGGATGAGCAAAAAATGTGGACATTCTGTGAAGATCTGTACAGTTGAGAGTTATGCAACCTCCTGTGAGCATTTTCGCTCATTGTAATTGCTGAACGGCAATTCTTTAGTGTAGCAGCAGGTATAATCTGAGGGCTGTGCTCTCAGACACACCCCCTGCACTCATCCATGCTCCATGTCCATTTAGGAGCAGAGACAGTGTACCTTCATAACTATGCATGGCGCACTGCCGTGCTGCTCTTAAATGGTCATTTCCATGCAGGAATAAGCTATATAGAAAAATAATCACACTCAGTGACTGTTCTGTTTAGTGTCTGTTCACAAATTCGACTTTTCTGAAATCTGTGTATAATCTAACTAGGCTTCCAGATGGAGATGTTTGATAACAAAATCTAAGAAAAATAACATTTTTTAAGTTTAAAATATTGGATAAGTTTAAATCAAGGGTGAGGAAGGAAAGAAGGAATGATAGAGTGAAAATCAAGTTCTCCCTTACAAGTAAAATTTTTGAGAACTAAAATATGGAATTTAAAAATATTTTTTTTCTTTTTGCAGGGGTGGGGCTGAACCTTAATGCACCTTTAGCTCCTGGTTCCTAATATACCACCTCCAAGATTACTGTACCTCAGGCAAAGGACAGATCAAAAACTCAAGTTTTACAATTTTAGTACTCAAAAGATCATTTTTTTCAAAATTATGATAGGTACCAAGCCCCCTCAAATATAGAATTGAAGGCTACTTCTAATCTGAGGCTGCCCAAAACAGCTACGAGAAAATAGTACATAATGTACCTAAATATTTTTATTTATTTATTTATTTATTTTACATTTGTTAACCGGGCTAGTCTAGCTGGATATATTTCCATTTTCAGTAGAGGCCCGGGAAGAAAAGCTCCACATATAGAGATAAACAGATTACAGACTGGTAGGACTTAGACAAGGAATATTGTTATCCAAACAAGAGTAGAAGTTAAAAATTTCTAGACAATCTAAATGCGATCATAGTGAATATTATTACATAGTTTAAAAACAGGAACAAAAAATTTAAATACCAAGGACAGAGAAATGTACATTGTAACCAAAAGGAAAGGAGTTTAACTATCTGGATAATCTAAAATAACATCATATTGAACATTTTGCTTAAGTTTAACAGCAGGTAAAGAAAGAGGAAGACCTAGGAGAAGAGAGAGACAACAATAGAAAGAGAGATAGGAAATACAGGTTTATAGGAAAAGAGTCATAGTCAATAGGGAGGAGAGAAATATGAGAGAGGTATGTAGGGAGGAGGGAGGCTTAGGGGAGAAATGAGGAGGCACAACAGAAGGGAGAGAAAAGAGGGTTAAGGGGGGAAACAACATTTAGTCAGGATTAGAGCAGGGACACATCCAGTGGCTTTTGAGGTATGTTCTGAGTTTTTGTTTAAACAGAATAGTAGTTGGAATGGAAGTAAGTTCGGTAGGAAGTTGGTTCCAGTGTTTACCGATGGAGTTTGAGAAGAGGGAGTCACCAGCTAGGTTATTAGATTTGGTTAGGGTAACTAGCAGTTTGCAAGATGAGCGGAGTGAGTTTAGATTAGCATATGGGGTTAAGAGGTTAGAAAGTACAGGTGTGTTAAGGGATTGGTAGAAAGCTCTTTGGACAAATGTAAGTTGGGAAAGAAGTAACATGTTTGACAGTTCAAGCCAGTTTAGTTGCTGCAGATTCAGACAGTGGTGAGTTCTAAAAGGCTTCCCAGTAACAAATCTAGCTATGTTATTGTAGGTAGTAGACAGTTTGGAAAGATTGTTTTTCTTGAGGTTAGTATAGATGGGAGAAGCATAGAGAAGAGTGGAAATGAGATGAGAGTGGGCAAGAGTAGTTTTGGCTGGGGAGGTTAAGAAAGTCTTAATTCTATAGAGAGAGCCAAGTTTCCTATTTACACATTTAATAGTGTTGTTGATATGACAGTCAAAGGTAAGATTGTTGTCAATTGTGACACCTAACAGTTTGGTAGTAGGGTCGGGTGTTATAATGGTTCCATTGTTAGATAAGATAGTGAAATCTAAAGCTGGGGATCTGGTGTAGGCTTAAAGAGTAAGAGTTTGGTTTTTGCGTTTAGGAGTAGGCAACGATTTAAGAACCAAGTTTCAACTTTTGAAAATACAGCTTGAGTATTTGTTTGAAGTTCAGAAATGGATTTAGCAGAGCAGATTAGTGTGGAATCATCAGCATATTGTATACAAGTAGCCTGGGGAATAGCTACTTGTAGGTCATTTATAAAGAGGGAGAAAAGAAGGGGTCCAAGGATAGAGCCTTGGGGGACTCCGAGTGAGATTGGGAGTAGAGATGAGAGTTCCTTATTCCAGAGGACAGCCTGTTTCCTGTTAGTGAGATAGGAACTAAACCAGTGGACAGCGTTAGGTTCTAAGGAAAGAGATTCGAGAATTTTTAAGAGAAGAGAGTGATTGACCATGTCAAAGGCCTTGGACAGGTCAATAAAGAGAGCTGAAGATAGGATGTTATTATTGCGATTTTTGTTAATAAAGTCTGTGAAGGAGAGGAGAGCAGTGGTTGTGCTATGAAAAGGCCTAAAGCCATGTTGACAGTTTGTAAGAATGTTGTTTTTTATTAAGTGGTTCATTAACTGATGGTGAACACATTTTTCCATGATCTTTGCAAGTGGGGATAAGAGAGCTATGGGTCTATAATTAGAATAGTCATAGGAGTTCCCTCCTTTATGTAAGGGTATAATGTGAGAGATTTTCCAGATATCAGGTATGGTTTCTTCATTAACAGTTCTATTAATGAGAATGGATATAGGATAGGCTATTTCAGAGGCTGCTTTTTGAAGGAATTCAGATGGCAGTTGGTCAGCTGAGGGGGAGCAAGGTTTGAGTTTGTGGATACATTTAAGAATAAAGGAAGTAGGGATGGGTTGTAGCCTAAAGGTTGGTAGTTTGAGGGATGGAAGGTCAGGGATATTAGTGTTGCCACTAGAGAGATGAGAGGCCAAGGAGTTAATAGTATCAATAAAAAATGAGTTGAAGGTATTGGCTGTATCAAGGGCGGAATACTTTTCAGACCCGGAAGGGATGGAGTGGTAGTCTGTCCTGGGTGAAGAAGTTTATTTAGGGTTGACCAGAATTTTTGAGGGTTATTGTGATTTGCTTGCTGGAGATTACTATAATAACTTTTTTTATCAGAGAAGATAGCTTTTTTGGTAATGTTTCTTAGGTGCCTAAATGTCTGATGGTCTATTGGAGATTTGCTAGTTCGCCATTTCATCCAGGATTTGTTTCTAAGTAACATTTTTTGTCTTGTATCTTTAGATAGCCAAGGGGCAGGTTTAGATTTAATTTGGATGGAGCGTTTTGGAGCATGATTATCTAGAATTGTTAGGAATGTGGTATTGAAGTAAAGGACAGCTTCTTCAAGAGGAAGTGTCTTTAGTGGATTCCAGTTGCAGGCATTTAGTTCCCTTTTAAATTGATTAGGGTTGAAGTGTTTAAGATCTCGGAGGGTCCTATAGGTGGGAGTATTGTTAGCGGCGTTTTTTTGTCGTATAATGTAGGTTAGTTTGTGATCACTAAAGTCATCGGGTAAAGTTCCAGATTGATATTTTAGAAGTGGTTTGTTAACGAGAATCCAGTCAAGAATACATTCTTTGTTGTTGAGTTTGTTAGTCCTAGTAGAGGTATCTATTATCTGTGTGAAGCCATGGAGGTTAATATGAGAGGTCGGGTTGTTAGTGTTTAATGAGGACCAGTCAAGGTTAAGGTCTCCAAGTATTATGGTTTCTTGTGGGTAGGTGGAGGTGGCCCAACTGAGGATATTTTCTATGGTAGACGAGTTATTTCCAGGAGGTAGATAAATACAGATAATATAGATGGATTTTTTTGGGTTTAGTTGAAGCTTTGAGATAAGAAGTTCAGTCTTGGTAATATCTAGGTTCTCAGAGGGTACTAATGTTACATTTAGTTCAGTTTTGAATAATATTGCCACACCTCCTCCTTTTTTAGTTTTGCGGTCGTGTCTTAAGATGTTGTAACCTGGAGGAATGATTTCATTATCTGTATTAAAGGGTTTTAACCAGGTTTCAGTTAAACAGAGAATGAGTGTTGTTCAAGAAGGGAGTGGAGATGGGTGATTTTGTTATTGACACTTCATATATTAAGGTGCCCTATAAGTAGAGTATTAGCATTGGAGGTTGGTATTAGTCGGGAAGAGTTTGGTGTAACAGGTAAAGCATCAGATATAGAGGCTAAGGGTCCTGGGTTTGGGTGGATGTCCCCATCTGCCAAGATGGAGTGGTGATATTCAAGGTAAGCTTTGTTAGAGGAGTTCAGTAAGTATTTTAGTTTCCTGAGCAAGAGAGTCGGAGTTTTATTATGAGACAGCCTATGATATCTAGCTAGAAGGTAGCTAGGGGTAGATGTAATATTTGCGTGAGTAAAGTTTAGGCTTTCAAAGTTAGAGGCTGTATGTTTAGGAGAGTAGATAAGGTGGTAGTTAAGGTGTGATTCATACCAGGTCAGGAAGTAGGGTAGAGTAAGAGCAAGAGAAATACTCAGTAGAAGTGTTAGCTTTAATAGAGTTGTTTCTGTTACAGAGGTCTTAGTAGATGATTTGTAAGCTTTGATGGACATGTTGTGGAGAGAAGGAAAGGAAGAATCAAGGAATTAGACTCAGATAATATAATAAGTAAGAAAGGTTGGAAGGATAAGTTAGAGTAAGTATTTAACTTTGGGTGGGGAGGGAAGATAGGAGGGGTAGGAGTGGGAGGTGTAATTGGTAGGGAGTTGCTAGTATGGTTGGAGGTCTGGATAGGTGTAGATGTAGAGGGGGTGTGGTGTGTGAGGTATAAGGCTAAGGGTACGTGGGGTGGGTGGGATAAGGGGGTAGGGAGGGGAGCGAAGCGGGGCAGAAACAGAAACAGTCAGAGAGGAGAGTGAGTCAATCAGCTTAGCAGGGAAGCTGAACAGTACGTTTTCCTAAGCTATGTAGTTTAAGTAGAAGTTGGGGAGAGCTAGGTAGAGAAAGAAGGAAAGGAGAAGGTAAAAGACAAGAATAAATCAGGCTCAGGGTGTGTGTAGGATGTATACAGTTTGCAATGGGACCCTGAGAGGGGTACTAAAATGTAGGTAAGCAGGAGTATTAAGATACAGTTAATTGGTGAAAATTAAAATGTAGGTAACAAGAGAGAAAGGAGTGCAACAGCCAGGGAGGTAGTGTAGAGACAGTGAGAGAACAGGAGAGGCTAGATAAGCTGGGAGTTCCAGCTATAGTAAAGCTAGCGAACAAAGGGGAAATCAGGTCAACCAGGGGCAAGAGGGAGAAGCAATGATAGAAGAAAGGGGAGCTTTTACACTGCAGAATAGGTAAGGGACAAGACAACCTTAGCTGGTGCCACGTGTGTGCTGTCCACAGGAGGACAAAACCATCAAATAAGGTAAATAGGCAAATAAGTGGGCATACAGCCAGTAAAGATTAATGTAAATAGTCAATAAACCGTCACTCAGGTGGAGGTAGGGGTGCTTCCTGGGTGCCAATACAGCTGGTCTGCCTTGTAGCTTCTGGGTTACCAAGAGAGATAGGCCAGCAGGGAGGGGACAACCCGATGAGGAGCACTATGCTTAGATGCTGGAATACAAAAAAAAAAGGAAAAGAAGGGTTAGGAAAACAAGGTAGCATATAGAACATAGGCGGTTAGCAAAGGATTGGGTAGAGAGGTACCAAAGAAGGAGTATGCAGAGAAAAAAAAAGAGTGAGAGAAAACAATATATTAACAAGTCACAGAAACAGGTACATCAAGATATTAAACATTTCTAGCAGCAGCAGTTATAATGCATTAATACAAGAAGCATTGGTATTAAGAAAGTACAAAATAAATAGTTGTTCATAACAGGGTTCAATGCAGATAGCAACAGAAAGCTCATTTACTAACAAAATAAGGGTAATTATGTGAACATACAAGGAGTGGGGACAGTACAAAATATTCCTTAATCAGTTAGAAATAGCACGCTTATCACCCTGTACTAGGCATGGACTAGACTTAGAGCAGCGTTAGTGGTATCTCTGTTCCTGGAAAGAGAAACAACCTCTTAGCGACTGCAAACAGTAGTGTAGGTAGGGGCAAACACCAGTAGAATAATGCTTTACTGAAGCAATAATTGTAAACCTTTTAGTGACTAAAAGCCTACCCACAAAGTTCCGAATTTAGGGATCTCAAGAAGGTAACACAGTAGTCAAGGCTTTACCAATCACTACAGTCTAAGTGCAGTGTATAAAAATTAACTCCACGCCATCACTAGACAAATTGCAGTGGATATAAACAAGGACAAACTGCCCTAGCACAGTTTTGCAGTACGTAGACTGGTAGATACCAACCACTGACCCTAATACTACAAATTAAAAAAGAGTAAAACAAGATATTCACCAGTACTTGCGTCAGGGCTACCTCAAATAATTTTAAAAGCATGAGAGATAACTGATGGGTAAAATGGATTCCTAACCTTAGATCAAAGCATTTAACTGCAGTCAACCTTTGATTGCACAAAATACATTGAATGTAACAATCAGTGACAGTATGCAACAATGAACAGAAGAACAGCAAAAATAAAAATAAAGTAAATTTACGTGCACCACATGACCTGAAAAGGCAAAGAGATTGTCTTGTACATACATAGTATGATGTAGTACAATGGAGTGAGTAAATAAATGCATGTTATAACGTAATAAAAGTAAATGCAGGAAGTGTCATCGTGTTCAGAGTAAATAATGTAGTAGCATGAAAGGATAATACATGACAGTAATAAATAAATAATGTGCAATTGTTTTATTGAATGAGATCACAATTAAAATAATACATTTAAAAAACCTTCACCAAGTGTCCAACAAGCAATCTTGCACTTATAATGTTGTGCTAAGCACCACTATGCTAGTGAGCAGCCATTTCAGAGCTGCTGCTACTATGTACTTCACCCTTACTCTCGTTGATGTTGATGCTGTTGAGGAATGAAACATACAATGAGGGTAGTACATGTCAGTTGATAATTGGCCTTATAACCATTGATATGCTTTTTTGGTGGTAAGAAAAGGCAAACTGAGGTCATTGCTTAAAAAAATATATTACACAATATCTCTCAGTTTAAGAGCAATTTTCCTACAGATTGAAAAAAAAACATTCTACTGGGAGGCTACAATTGTTCAACAACTCCATGCCCAGAAGCAATCTAAAATGAGGCTTAAGTGGAAAAGTTAAACTCCAGTAGAAGTCTTTCACTTGACTGCATGCTGTTCCTTCCCTGTTTTCCCTTCTCATTAACCCTAGGAGTCAGCTTCTAGCTTATTAATTATGTCCTCTTGAAAGGAGATAACCAATGGCAGTTGGGTATTACAAACAGTAGTGCAATGTCACAAAACTGAATTTCTATAAAAACATAACCCCATTCTATTTCATATACCCATGATATTATTTTTATTTTTATTTTATTTTACATTTGTTTACCGGGATGGTCCGACTGGGACAGTGCCCATTTTCAGCAGAGTCCTGGGGAGAAAAGCTCCAGCTAAAGCTTACTTACAAAGTCATCACATCAAGTAATGGAAATTATAGACAAAAAATTAGTGTTAACACATTTACAGGATAAAAATTTAAAAGCAAAAATATATACATAGTATCAAATAGAACAAGACTTTAAACACCTGAATATAGACAAATATATGGTTGAACTTATATATGTGGAGGAACATAACATTAGTCAGGAAATTAAGGAGGGAGAAGGCAAAGACATAGTTAGTAATACTTCCATAGTGAGAGTTGCAGCTAGGAATGTAACTACTTATAGAGAAGCAGTGTTGTTAGAAGGGATATGTTAATATTAGGTAAAAGAAGCTACTACTGATGGATCACATTTTAATAAAGAAGTCAATATTGTGTGTGTGTGAGTGTGTGCATGCGTGTGTGCCTGCATTAATGTATGCGTGTGTGTGTGTGTGTGTGTGTGTGTGTGTGTGTGTGTGTGTGTGTGTGTGTGTGTGTGTGTGTATGTGTCAAGGAAGATACAAATTCTCTACTCTAGGCTAATTTTGGTTCATTGCTCTTAGGCTAGCCTTGGATGCGTTAGCTCACAACACATTGGGTAATGCATCCATTCATTTACAAATAGGAAAATATGGTTGAGCTTAAAAATCTCTGCTAGGGCCATTAACTGGTAATCACCTATGAACCTAGAAAGGTTTCAGTTTACCATGTTAAACATATAAATGGAAAATGTCAGTTCTGCAGGAAACAGTGTTTTAAAACCTAAATGTTATGCACAAATGTGTTTTCTGACTCTTTGCTTTTCATCAAGGGTATATGCATGCATCTTCATAAACGTAAGTACTCCTCTATGAAAATATGTATTTTTAAAACATTACTGTTTAAAAACACTTTAACATCTCCAAAACACAAAAACACACCCCTAACTTCCCCATAATATTGAAAATATAGAGGTAGTGTGAAATTACATCATTCTGGGAACTGGTAGTAAATAGGGTTAATTGTAATGATAATACAAATAAAGTTATTAATCATCTTCTAACCTATTGTATCAAATGTCTAGTAAAAAGAAAAATCACTGTAACTGTGGTACTTAGCTTTTTGCCAGACTGTTAATTTAATAGGGTGACAATTACCTAATTGCAATTGTGTATGCATTCCAGTTTAGCCTCATTTCCACATATTCTCCCAATAATGTAATTACTTATTGACTCAGTACATGAGATTAGTTTGTAGGTAGATGTGTAACTAAGTTAGGACAAAATCCTAAGGATGTAAACATTCAAAGGTATTAAGAAGCACAATTAACAAATCTGTTATTTTTTCCTTCCTTTTTGCTCTCAAGTAGAAAGTGAATTTGTGACATGGACCTTGTGCTCCTCTGTAGGAGAAACGAGAGGAACATCAGATTAGAGATAGTCCCTTTTTTTCCTCCTCAATTTAGAGTTGCGGGGCATAAAATCAGGGAGTGGCACCCAGTACCAGATGAGCCAGCTACTGCTCTGTTTCTGGGGTTTGTATTTAATCAGTGCTTATGTCAGATATATGTGGATTGTCATCAGTTCCAGAGGAGGTTGATCAAAAAGCAAGGGTATATTTCTGGGTGGAGGCAGTCACTGCAGTGAGGAAAATTCTCTCCCCCAATATGCAGTGCCCCCAGAGTTAATTATTTTATTAAATATTGAGTGATGCTGGGGCTCTGCCTGCCATGTAAGATAAAAAGTCCAGTATGACTGTGCCTGAAACAGTTTTTAATAAGAGAATGTCTTTATGGTGCATAAGACATAAAGGTGATGTGATGCTTATATTGTCACTGACATAGTGATTCAGAAAATTACTTGTTCCTCAGAGTTAGTGGTGGAACTATTACGATCCACTAATTAAACACATCTCGGCCTAACACCCCTACTAAAAAGGGATTTAATAGTATTCTCCCCATTTTTGTATCATATTGTGTTTACAGAAGATTAATATTCCCAGTCACTATATCTCTTATATGCTTTTTAAATTGCATATTGTTTCACACGGATGTCTACAAATGCAGTTGCATTCCACTACATCCACTATATAAGCTGTTTTTACAAGTAGTTTGGTTTCTAATGGCATAGGTTCGTGATTAAAAAAATAGCTCAGTGTTGTTTCTTCAGATGGGCTTTTCAAGCATTAAGTTTGTAAGTGTCACAATTAGTATATTGCCTTCTTGAAATCTGACCAAAATATTTCTATAACATTTGTTCATATTTTTTGTCTTTTCAAAAACATTTTACACACACACAAACAAACAAACAAACAAAAAAAAAACATTCTGCACAACTATGATCCCAGTTCGTTATTGGGATCCAGTGACCAAAAACTCCTGTCTCTCTACAAACCAAACAAATCTGTTGGGCATTCTCTTTACTCGTACTAGGTTGCTAAGGTCTGAAGCTCCTTACCTGTATCCATCAGGTCTATACCCTCCCTCCCATCTTTCAAAACCACTCTGAAAGACTTCCTATCTAAAATCTGGCTTTATTCTTTCTCAAAACCAGGATAAACTGTATCCCTAAATGTGAACAATGTGAACAACTACCTTTTCATTCCTTATACCTCCTTATTCTCCCTTCTTCACTTACTTCCTTACTGCTAATTCTCTTCCCTGACTTTCTCTCTAAATATACCATAAGCCTGTTTTTCCATTACTTCATATTGGAGTTCCTATTTGTATTAGACTAACTTACCTTTAATTTCTCTACAAACTGTTCAAATTTCTGTAAATATTAAATGATTGTCATATAACTTGTATTGATTCTTAATCAATATTTGTATATCATGTCTAATTAGTTGTAATTATTTAAACTGCAGATTTTTTTGTTTTATTTTTGAGGATTGTAAAATTATTGTTCTTAAAATGTTTTGTAATACTTTGGAGCTTTTCTTCCCGGGACTCCATTAAAAATGGGTTTCTACCCAATTGGACTTTCCAGTAACCAAATGTCAATAAATAAATAAGTAAACTAAATTTTAGGTGGCTAACTGCAACTGAAATGTGAATCATTTTCACCTCCTGAAAAAGCTATTCTGGACAATTACAAACAGCAGAGCTTTCATTAGACAAATAAACAGTTTTCTTACACTGTAATCACTGGTTGTAACAGTTACACCAAAGCTTCACACAAGGAAGATACAATGTTTCCTGAAAAATGGATGGGTTCAGCAGACACACCTTCTAAACTTCAGGATAAAGGTTCTCCCCTGCCTCAAAAGAGAACTGTTATGGTGTTTAGAGTTCATTTCCAGTATCAGTTAGGAAACCAAATGATGACATCAAAAGCCACAGATTTAGCTTGTGGTGCCCACTCAGGCAATCTTTAGATGCAACCCAGGTGGGAAAAAACCCTTCTTGAAATTCATATCAGACTGAAAGAAATAATAGCAGTTTATAGAGGCATGATGGCATTCAAACAAATGTGGAAACCAGGCACCCTCTTAGTAAAGACACAACACCATCTGGATGTGGTACATAAACAAGGAGACACATGCTCCTAACTGCTGTGCCACCTGGAAATGTAATTTTGGGAGGTGGCACAAGGGATGGGGTTGCAACTTAGTAGCACAGTATCTTCCAGGAGAAAGCAACAATCTGGTAAACCATTTGAGTGGATCATTTTCAGACCCTCATGATTGGATACTCAAAAGCACATCTGCAGGAAAATCACAGGAAAATGGGGTGTGGTGGAAATAAACCTTCTTGTCTCCAAATAAAATGGACATTTAAAAAAAGTATTGTTCAGGATTCCCAGACAACATGGTGTAGATGATGAATGCCTTCTGTTTCACTGGAAAGGTCTGTTTCTGTCTGGTTTCCCACCCATACAACTCATACCCAGGCTACTTGCAGAAAACAAAAGAAAGGGTAGAGGGTGATCTTATTTGCACCCTTCTGCCCAGGGTAGTATTGGTTTCATCTGTTACACAACTTGAGTAGACAACGTCCATTGTTATTACTGCAGGAGATGGATTTCCTGACTCAGAATAAAGAAGCCACCATCTACCCCAGCTTGAAAACGCTGAAGCTGGTAACCTGGGTGATAAGATCAATGTCCCTCAGGCCAGCTGTTAGACAGTGATATCTTACTGAACTATTTTTTTTTTTTATTTTATATTACATTTGTTGACCGGGCTAATTTAACTGGATATATGTCCATTTTCAATAGAGGCCCAGGGAGAAACGCTCCACATAAAAAAAAAAAACAAACACAAACAGAACATTGCAACTTCAGTTACAGTTCACTTGTCAGACAAAACACTTGTTTACATGGTAACTTAACAATAATGATAGATAAAAAATTAAAACAAAATAGAAAAGTTTTTTTTTTTTTTTTTTTTTTTTTGTGGACCAAACAATAATAGAAGAAAAGAGTATTCAGAAGAAAGACAGAGATTCCCAAATCAAAGTTGTAAATATGGCATAAAAGAATAGATCGTTATTTACAAGGTAGGGAGACTTAGTTAAGGGCAGTAACTGATCTATAAGGCAGTAACTTTAACTTGAGAGAGGTCAGGACATCTAGTACCTGGAAAGCATACATTTCTAAATGGGAAAGATCCACTGTATAGTGTTAGACCAAAGGCCAGCAACTCATGCTAGCTTATGTTTCCTTGCTTTTGATCTATTTGCTGGAATTTTTGCCAAATGTCTCTCTTACTCTTCTATTAGCATTCATGCCTCTGCTATCTCACCTTTATTTTGTCAACCTGTAATGAAGAAATTCCTCAAATGCATTATCCACCTAAGGCCACCCAGGAGGGACCCTTCACAGGAGCTCACCTTTACAATACAAAACTCCCTTTGCTCCCTTTGAGCTTGCTGCTTTTAAAGACATCATTTTTTTTAAACACCTTTATTGAATTATCACTTGTGACATAGGCATACTTAAATTTATAAAAAAGAAAACAAACCATATTAACATGTTCACAGTTACAAGCATTATACATCTGATATATTCTTCTGTACAACATAATCCATCCAACATTACATTTGTTGGTCAATTCCTGCCTTTCTTTAAACCTCATTCCTCCTCCAAAACATTTTCTGCATAGATTATTCCCACATTTTCCATTAGTTCTATATAATTTGCTCCTATCCTTTTCTAAAGATACCACTTCCGGTTCTTTTATCTCTGTTACAATATTCAGTTCTTCAAATATGGTTGGTTTAGACTTTCATTTCCATTTTCTAGTAATTGCTTTTTTGGATGCCACCAGAATTAAATTTAACAAGGTAAACTCAAAACAGCTTCAGTGTGGAGATGACATTATGGTATTTTAGTTGAGTAGTTTAGGGGGATTATCTCACACGCCCAGACATATGGTGGGGTGCGCGCGTGAGTGTACATATATATTTATTTGTGTACACACAATATGTTTTACACATGTATATTATACAAGAGTCCAGAGTATGTATGGGTGTATTTATTTTTAACACACATAGGTGTGTGTGTGTGTGTGTGTGTGTGTGTGTGTGTGTGTGTGTGTGTGTGTGTGTGTGTGTGTGGGGGGGGGGAGTGTGGAGAGAAATGCACACAGAAACATGCACATAAAAGTGTAATACATGCACACTTTTTCATTTTAGTTTCTTTACAATTGTTTTAGTTAGTCATTGTAATGACTCATTTATGTACATTAGAAAGTGTGTCGAGTATTTTTATAATCTGTAGAACAATACTCAGACACAGATGATATACATTTTGTATATAGAAATGCATGTTTTATAAAAATTTTTTTATATAATATATTATGTCATTTTACTTTGACACTTGAATAGAATATTCATCAGAACATTTATTATAAATTGTATAAGTAAAGTTACGTCATATCCTGTTTGTCAGTATAAAACCAGGAGTTTGGGAGACTTCCTGGTTTTTCTGAGGAAGTTCACGTTAAAAATAAAGAGTGGAAGAAAGCGCTAAAATCAAATATCTGGCTGTGTGGTTACTTCCGTTTTTTTTCAGTCACCGAGTATCCAGTATCTGTTTCAAATTTAACAAGGTCTTACTATGTCTAGGCAATTCAGATCCTGCATCCCAGCTCAAAAAAAATCATCTCCTTAGTTACACCCATTTGTTTACCAGGTATTTCTTACAGAGTATTCTGTAAGGAATTTTTAATTTCTGCCATTTCATTATACTCACAAAACAAATCTCCAAGGTAACTCTTCCCCATCACACCTCTAACATTTGCCATCTACCTGAAAAAAAAATACCTGTAGTCTGATTGGGGTATAAAATGTATATGCAACCATTTCCAAGCAAAAGTCTTAAATCTTCTAGACTTTGATGCATATCTGGGAGACATACATATCACCTCTCATTGTTTCTTTATGAATTGTTTATGTAATCTGTCTTCCCAATCTTTTCTAACCTCCTCTGTTTTATCCCTATAATTATTGTGCAATATTTTATATGCCCTACTAATTATCTCTTGTTTAACTGCAGCTTCTGTTCTAGATTCAGTTAAAACTCTACCAGTACAAGTCTTTCACTTAGGGTTCCCCTTTCTCTTTGCTTATACTATATTATCAATCCCTGATAGGGAAGGTAGTCTGTAGCCTGTAGCCTAACTGTCTTATTAGCCTCTTTCCATTCTATTACCTTTGCATCTCTAATTATTTGTTCACAAAACCTTGATCCCTCTGCCAGTTTCCTTCAGTAAATTCCAGACCCCTTTTGCCTATTCTCTATAACCTTAATTGAAGTAAACCCTATCAGCAGACTCTCCTTTCTTCATTCCTGTGTTGGCTTAGTTCTTAGAATACTTTCTGATACTTTGTGAATATAATATTTTGTTTGACTATTGTTATTCTCCCTAAGGATCTGCATCCAAAATCCCAGTTTCTCCTTATTTCCTGAACTCCTCTCCCCCACTTCATCATCATCCCTTTCCACTTTGAATTGTAGCTTTCTGCTTGTGTTTTGTATATGAGCTTTAACAGTGTAGCTTTAAAACATCCCTTCAAATATAGTAATCCTAAACCACCTTGTGCTACTAGAAGGATCAGTTTTTCCCACTTGACTCTTGCCCACTATCCCTCCCAGATAAAATCCTTCAATGCTTTATTAATTACTATCCACAACTTCTCTACTGGTGTATAAAAATATGCCTAACCTGTGCATAAAACTAAATTGACTACAAACCTTTTACTGCTTGTATCTTGCTGTCCATATCCATAGAAAAGAGCTTGCAGTTTCTCAGTTTTTGTGTCTTTTGTTTACTCTCTTCCCACATATCCCTTGCTGCCATAACTGGATCGTTTTTAACCCATATTACTAAATACTTGATTTTATTATGTTTCCATAAATATGGGTATTGATGAACCAATTTATGTGTGGGTGCATAGTTTACAGCTATAGACTTTGTTTTATCTTCATTAATTTTATATCCAGAAAAAAAAAACTGAAACTGTCTCAAGATGTTCCATAACACTGAGTTGTCCTTTTCTGGTTTTATCAGGTACAAAATCATTTGCAAATAAAGCCAAGTTTTCTTTATTACCATACCAATTGCATCCTTTCATTTCTGAGTCCCTTTTTTCTTTGCCATTGTGGTTCTGAATATAACACAAGTAGCAAACAGAAAAGTGGGCATCCCTGCCTGGTTCCTCTGTTTAGAGACAGTTATAAGAGAGAAACACTCTCACTTTTATTTTTGACTCCAGTGCCTCATATATCATAATTAACTTTACTATTCTTTCAGGAAATGCAAATACTTCCCCAGCCCTGGTCATAAAATCCCAGCTTACTGTTTCAAATGTGTTGTCTGCATCAAGATCCACCAACAACAGCAATATTTTCTTACATTCTGCTTCCTTCATGATCATCATTGCTCCATGTTGTCAAATGTTTGGCTCTTCTCCACAAAACCACACTGATCCATATCTGTCGATTTTGGCAACACCTGTCCCATTCTTTCAGCCAATTTATAATCATGGTTTAAAATTGAAATGGACCTGTATGGATGTGGGTCTGATAGGTCTTTACTGTCCTTGGGTATTACAGCCACCACAGCTTTTTTCCAGGCTGTTGGTGCTTTCCCTCTTTTAAAATACTGATAAACAAAACCTTCCAGATGTTTATCACTTTCTTCCCTCCCAGATTCTAAAACTTTACTGGAATGCCATCTATTCCTGGAGACTTTCCTGTAGATTGTTTATACATCACCATTTATCTCATCTCCTCCTGTGTTAACTGTTATATGCTGAGCTTCATCCATCTCTAACCTTGGCATATTTCATTCTTCCATAAAGATTTTCATTTGTGCTTTTTCATTGTTTCATTTCTTTGGTTTATACAAATGTTCATAAATTTCTGAAGTATACCTAATATCTCTACAGGATCTTTGGTTATTTTTCTTCTTGTAGGCTCCCAAAGTGTACAGCAACCCTTTCTACTTGCTGTTGCCGAAGTCAATGTGCAAAACGTTTTTTTTTTGCTTTGAAGTTATTATCAAAACCAGTTTCTTAATAGCAATCTTTCTAAAATAAAGCATATTATCGGGGTACCTCCTTATTTTCTTTTTAGCACACTGCAGTTGCACCTGTTCTTGTTCTGTGAGATTCCCCTTATTCTGCAATACTTTGTCAGCCCCTCTAAATAATTCTTGTTAACTATGTCTCTTTTTCTTTTATTTATACCCTATTTTAAAGTCCACTTTTTTATCCCACTCAGCTGAAGAATTTTCTATCTTCCTAAATAAAGCCTGAATAATTTCTACCACTTATGCCTTAAATTTCTTTCTATTTAAAATGTAAGTGGAGAAGTGCCAGCGTCTCATTTTTTACTTCATTACCCTTCAATTTTACTTTAGGTATTATTAGCGCATGATCTGAAATAGATACACATGTTCTTATGAATTTCTATCTTGTGTAGCCCGTTATTGTACCTTGGGAATAATATGTAAATCCTCTGCAAGTTCCTACTACCAATTTCATGTTTTCCATACCAAATATTTTCAGTAATTTAATCAAAATCTTTTTTTCTTATATTTTCCTTCTAGACAACCCTGAGAAATGCTCACTGTTGCAAATCAAATTCAAACTCCACCTGTAAGTAATAGTCCCCATTGAAAGCAAATTATTTATCCCATTTTCTAAGCTCCATAATAGTAGTTTTAGGTAGAATATAAATATATGCCAGCATAATCTTCCTCCCTTTCCAGTACCCCATACTACCAAAAACCTACCATCATTATATTTTTTTCATGTTATATCACTATTGGAGCTCCTCTAGTGATTAGTATAAGTACTTCTCTTTTCCTTTGTCCCTGATACCCTGCTGAATGTACATCCTGAAATCCTTTCTTTATCAAATTGACATGCTAAGTTCTTTCCAAATGTGTCTCCTGTAGAATTTCTATTTGCACTTTGTATTTCTTAATATAATTCAATACCCTTTCCTTTTTGACCATACCTGTGAAACATTCACATTCCAAGATTATATGGAAAGTGTCAATATTATGATAGGAGGGTAGTATTCCCACATAGTATATATGATAGCTTTTTAAAATGTAATTTTCCAACTTTTGTAATACATGCACCAAATAATGGTTGGCTGGTTGATATTTTCTACTGTTTCTTGTCCTCTGCCTTTGTACCTATGTTGCATTTTACCAGACTTTTTGTTTTAATGAAAACCATCAAAGAAAACACCAAACATATCCCAGAATACCCCCAGAACCTATTAACTTTAAAAAACATACAAAACTATGAACATCTTCAAATAGTTTAACCCTCTTATTAGGAACAGTTATCCAAAATAAACAGCTGCACACAAAGGCATTATCTGACCTAAAGTTAAGATTATCTATGCAAGATGCATGTTACTGCCTGTGATCCTACTTACACCAATCACTTTCTGTTTTTATTTTATCTCTATTCTCCTAACAGACATGAAAAAAAAAACAACTTGCAAGCTTTCCAAAAACATTAACTTTTTAGCCTCTTGGAAACCAGTGCTCTAGCTTTTTGTTTCCCTATCATCAGTTGCATGGAGACATAATAAAAAATGCAGCCCTTGGCTGCAGGATTCTAAAGTCATGCTATTTCTCATTTATTGCTAAAGGAAAACATTTCTTTACATTCATTGTTCCCTTGTTTATTTGTTTCCACTTAAAACATGTTATTAGATTAAGCCAGTGGTCTTAATCCAAACATTCACCTATGCAAAAGAGAAAAACTTACCTTTACATATATTACAATCTTTGTACTTTTAAACCCCATCCACCACATGAGCAGTTGAAGAGTACAGCCTATTAAATAAAACATGCTTTTGTTCAGCTTTTTCCTTTGTCTTGCATTGAAATGTCTACATGTAGAAATACTGAAAAAAGAAGAAAACATAAAACAATATCTGAAAATGCTTTATTATATAATTAATTTATATCATGAAAAGTTCTATTGAAATACTGTTAAGAACATAAATTGTTTTATTTACAGTTCCCCTTTTTCCTTCCCCTTCCCTTCTCCTTAGTGTCATTCCAGACGTTAATGACATGAAGTGGGCAAAAGCCTTTCAACCAACTAAAAGTTTAACAAAGTCAAAAAATATCCATTATTTCCACTTTTTCTTGTACAGCCATGTATCACAAATACAATTGATGCATTATAATCTCACATTTATTCTCTAATTGCCATGTTGCTGGTCTAATTCTTGTTCGTCTATATCTCCCAGCTCCCATTTGTACTAGTCAACTTCTGTGCTTTTCTCTGTCTCTCAAGCATTTTCTTTGGAAGACTGGAAAAGGATTGACTGGCAAAGTCTCTCTAAGAGCTTTATTAACAGAAGAATAAGAAGCATAGTCCCCTTCTGCTTGATTGCTCACTTCTGAAAAAAAAAAGTTTGTATTTCCTCCTTACCCTGTTCTGCATCAAATATGACTTTGATCATCCAGGAAAAAACTATCCTGTAGACAGCTGAATAAAGCAGCCTGAATCTCACACCTGCCTCTTGGCATTCCCTAATGGCTGGAATAAAACTGCTTTTCTTCTGCCTGCTGTACAGTGAATAATCAGAATAATTGTCTACAAACACTCTGCTTTCTACAACTTTTAATACTTTGCTCTTCTGACACAGTTTTGTCAGGATCAACTATTTCTGTTGGTAGGATTATATTTTTACTAAATAAGACCTTGACTGCTTTCTCATGGATAGGTCTGGAGCATACACATAATGTTCCCTTTCAGTTAACAAATCCTGCTGTGGAGTACCAGTCCAGTTGCTTATTTGTGCCTTCATAAAATTAATACAGTATGTTCCTTCCATTTCCTCTGGTACAGCAGAAACTCTCAAGTTTTCTCTGACTGTTCTGTCCCCTAAATCTATTTTTTTAAACATCTCTTCGTAAGCAGTTTGATACTCAGCCAGCCTTTTTCTCATTTTGACCTCTGATTTTTGTAGTTTTATCAGTTCATCTGAATATCTGTTTAAAGCTTTTTTTCATTTTTTCCAGTCTTTTTTATTTGAGTTAATATACTCGTTCAGTGTTTTGTTTATTTTAATCAACTGTGAGCACATTTGACTTATTTTCTCCTCTAGAATACTGGAAGCCATGTCTTGCACCAAAGCTGGAGCCTGAACTTCTTTTTGCTGAACAGCTGCAGGATTCCTCCCAATCAGTGTTTCCTTCCGGCTCTCTTAGTTTCTTCTTTGCTGGCATCCAGGCAGTGTACATACTAGCCAGATACTGAATTTACCAAAAGTAGCAGATTTCCTGACATTTAACTCTGAGTTTCTTGTTTAAAACTATGAGAGCTGGTGTGCAGTCATCGTGGAAGTTCAGACATCAAATTCTTATCCCAGAAAAGAGACATCTTAGTTATCATTACTTCAGCTAGGAAAGTCTAGGAGTTGCAGGCACTAATGTCTAATGTAATGTACTTCAGGTTTTACCTAAATATGATTTCATTTAGAGGTAACCACACCTTCATGGCTAAGGCTATAACAGAGCTCTCACCAAGTCAAATAGTCCAACTCCCTGCTTTTTTTCCAAACCCACAGAATGGAGAGGGGAGACAACCTTATACTCCTTGGATATGCACAAGCAGCTTGGGTTTTATTTGGATAACATAACAGATTTCAGATAGTCTGAACTACTCTTTATGGCCTATGCTTCTAACAAATTAGGCAAACCAGTAAATAAACAGACTGTGAATAAGTGGATCTTTAACTGTGTCCCCTTTTGCTACACCATCACCATGGAAAGAAGTACCTGAGCACATTAGAACTCAATCCACCAGGGCCACAGCTGGCACTGCCTTTATCAGAGAGGTGGCCACTCAGGATATTCTTGAAGCAGCCAATTTATTATCAGTCCACACCTTTTCTAAGCACTACAACTTTTCCCGTACTTCTTTATCCAGATGTAGATTCACTTCTGCAGTCCTGCAGGCTCTCCTATCCTCTGCATGATATGTCCCCTCCAGCCTCCCTTCCTATAGCTTTGGGAATCTCCCAAGTAGTTATTACTACAACAGTAAAACACAGTAGTACAGTTGTGTATACTTACTATAAATGTAGATGTTAGAGTTAAAGTAGCCTTTCCCTTATTACTTCCCCTCCATTGTGGCTACAGGTTGGGGTGGGCTTCCTCTGTCCCTCTCCTTAATGTCCTCTCCTTTTTAGGTACACCCTTCAGGTGTTTTTTACCCTAACCCTGCTGAAAACAGTATGGATGGTTGGACTTCTAGCCTAGGGCTAGGAGAGTGGTGTACCAGCCCTCTTATGACAAGAAAGCCCTGAGCAAATGATGCCAGTTGGCAAACCTTATACCCCAAGCTCCTGATGTCAGAGGAGAGGGTGTTTGCCAGACCAGGAACATGGGAACAAGTCTTTGTTATTTGATCAAGCCAAGAGCTTTCACAGCAGGAAATACAAAGTAGTTATTAGTGCAACAGTGAAGAGACTCAAACATCTACATTTATGGTAAGTTGACAAACCTGTACTTTAATTTCTATTAACTCAAAGGACTGCTGGTTATTATTGCTTAGATTCTTAACATAGCTAAAGAAGGCTTTATGGTTATCATTAGCATGGGTGACAATTTGCCATTCATAACTTGTTCTTGGAGGATTTAATTGTGTTTGTAAGATCTTTTGTGATTCACCACATGAAACGCTGCACAATAACAAAACTCCCCTTGACAGCTACAACAACAATTGTACGATCCAAAAATATTTTAATAACAAACCAAAAAGATAAAGTTAGTTCAACAATTTCATCCAGATAACAAATGGACTTCATCAGAACAGGTAATTATAAAAATGTCAGCATAAAGTTAAACTCGTAAATTCAAAAACACACTGTCCTTAATAATGCATTACACAGCTTGTCTGCCAGACTACACTTCATTTCTTCAAAGTCATATTGAATATTGTAAAATATTAAAATCAATACATATTTATAAAAAGTCTTTAAAATCCCTACCACATTTATGGAAAATAGAGCCACTTGAAAACATTCTGTATAATTAAACATGAAAACATATATGAATGGAAAAACTCCCTATTCAAAACTTCATATAAATCGACTAAATATAACCTAATAGTGTGTGTGTGTGTGTGTGTGTGTATATATATATATATATATATATATATATATATATACATATATATATATATATATATATATATATATATATACATATATTGTGTGGTCATATAATAAATAATTTAAAAATAATAAATAAGTAATTCATAATTTAGCTGCTCGCATTAAGTATGAGTGTAATAGAAATTTGGTTATTTATCATTGACCATTTTTTAGTAATAGTAATTTAGTAAAATATGGCAATACATCTATTTTATGGGATGGTCCTGAAGAAATGATTAGTAAATTTCTAGAATATTTACAGAATATCACAGAATTGTTAATGTTTGCACATAGGTTTGGTATGAATAGAATCATTTGTTTAGATGTGAGTATTTCTAAGATTAACAAAAAATGTACTAACATTTTTAGAAAAAAATTACCTTTAGTAATAATTATTTATACTTCAATAGTTTTTATCCATTTAAAACAAAGAGAGGGTAGTTGAAAGGCCTGTTCTCCAAATCGTCTTGAATGATATATGATAAAGATTATTTTGTCTGGAAAGTAAACAACTGATATGTTCTTGGAAAGAGGGTACCTTCTGAAGTTGATGAAAGAAATTTTTAATGGTATCAAAAGTGGGAGGGTAACGTATTTTCCACCCTTATTAGGAGGTGATTCGCAAGAGATAATCCCTAGGGATGATTTGCACAAACAAAGTAGACTGCAGGGTCACATTTATGAAAAGGATTTTGTTTTATAGTATAATGGGGGGTCATAAGGCAGTTTAGAACATTATTACTAAAAATTGATCAATGCCTCAACCAGATGGTAACATTTACAAGATAGTGGGAGGCATCCACATTTTGTTTACAACTCTGCTAGTAATGTTAAAAATATGTTAGAAAAAAAATAACAATAAAGGGAAAGATTCAAAGGAAAAAAAGGGGACGTAGCAGTGTGATGCATGTCAACAATGTACATATATTTTTACTGGAGGACAGTCCCTGTTGAACAGTCATGATGAAATATTGATCACCCCTCATTTTGGAAATTGTCAGACAAAGGCTTAGTATACCTTACTATTTGTACTTCATGAAAAAGTTACTATGTGGCAGGAAGGAAAGAACTTTGCACAAAAGAATATGCAAGCATAATTAAGACATTTATAAGTCTAAGATGAGTAATGCATTTTATAGACATTCTACTGAGTGCAGTGAGTTTACAAGGTACTTGTTTTGAATCTTAGAAATAATTCCACAAGATCCTAGAAGTGGGATATGGGAGAACAGAAGACAGTGTAGAGAGTTTTTGTGGCAATTGGAATTGAATGCCACCTCCTCTCCTGGATTAAATGATCAAATTTCTATTACACCGTACTTAACTCATTAACACCTGCATGGTGTGGAATGTCAAGCCTCTAGCAGCCTAGCAAATCCTGCATTCCAGAAATTTTTTTGGGAAATAAACTTAAAAAGCATAAGATAAACAAATGCAAGTATTTTGTGAATGATAAATGCTTTTAAGACAGTACAAATAACAATGTTAGCAGAAGATGTTTTGTTTATACTGATAATACTCAGTTCATTCATATTTTTTTCTTAAATGCTATAATATATTATAATGCAGAAAAGCCAAAATTATATTTTTTGTTACACTTCACAAATCTTAGTATATTGCAAACTGTGCAACCTAGACAGATATTGCTAGAACATTTTTGTTAACCATCCATAACCTTTTACTTGACAAGAAATTCCTATATGAGTGCATGCTTATTGAGATATTTACAGAAAAATGAAAACATATGCTTAATTCTATAATTAACAATATAAATAGCACTGAATATACCTCAAGATGTGCAACTTACAGTGCAAATATCAAAACTAGTTTTCTTCAGCAGGATCTAAGGTTTTACCTGGTGTCATGCAAAAGTTTCTAAGTCACTTTTTTATTATTCTGAAGTACTAAGTACATATGAACATATTGTTTGTTTTCATAATTAACAAATAACCAGCAATATTTCAGATAGAGTGTGACATAATAAACATTGACAATGAAATTTTCTGTATCCCACCATGGTGTATTACACAATATTTCTCAGTAACATGTAGGGCTCACCATTATAAAATATGAACATAAATATGAAAATCTGAATAAGCGAAAAATGGTGATTAAATTGTCTACTGAAGAACATCCTAGACTCAGTCATAGTGTCATTTTGCTAATGACTCCTTGCCATTTCTAATACTTCCTACCTCTAAAGCTAGCTATGAAGGTAGAATTGCGGCAGACACTAAAAACAACCACAAAGCCTTCTACAGTTATATCAAGAATCTCCATGACAATACCCAGGTTTGCTGTGAGTTACTGCACAATGGCACCTCCTATACTGAGCCAACAGATATTGCCAACATACTGGCCGACAGATTCAGTGCCAACTTTACTTCTCTCTCCCCCCTAAAGGACCAGTCAAGATACCGGAAGAGTGCCAAGCACCCAGCATTACTGCAGCATAGGTTAAAGCTGCATTATCCAAGGCCAAAAATACAGCTTCCATGGGACCCGACAATATCCCTGGCTGTGTTCTACATGAATTACAAAGTGAACTGACACCACATCTGTGTGCCCTGTTTAATCACAGCCTCACCACAGCCTCACCTCAGGCTTTGTCCCTACAGAATGGCACACTGCTACAGACATCCCTCTCCATAAAGGGGGAGCAACTGCAGATCCTGAGACTTATCGCCCCATTAGCCTGATTAGTCTGATATGTAAGGCTATGGAGTTCATCATCATGGACCTAATTAACATGGATATAGGTAATCTCCAAACTCTGGATCCCACGCAATTTGGTTTTGTGAAGGGTCGATCATACCTGTTCAACCTGGTTGACTTTTTTTGAGTCAGTTACTAGAGCTGTGGATGAGGACAAAGCAGTTCATACAGCATACCTTGATCTGGCCAAGGTCTTTGATACCATTCCCCACTCAGGAATTATTGATAGACTCACCAAACTAGACATCTACCCTTATATCCCTAGATGGGTTGCAAATTGGCTCACAGATACAACCCACAATGTGAAAGTAGCAGACTCCAAGTCAGACTGCTGACCAGTCACGAGTGGAGTCCCACAGGGATCAATCCTGGGTCCTCTCCTGTTTGGCATCTACTTCTCAGAAGTCCAGGCCAACACAGAGGGACTCTAGATGACCAAGTTTGCTGACAATTGCAAACTGGAAGCCATTATTAACTTCCCAAGTGATGTAGACATCCCACAGAAAGGCTTCACTGAGACCAACGACTGGTGTCGAAACCATGGCCTTAAGTTTAATGCCAAAAAATGCGTCATCATTCCCTTTGGGAAAAACTCAGTTTCCACTAATTACCACATTGATGGTAGCCCACTGAACACTGAAGGCATAATAAGAAATCTGGGGACACAGTTTGACAGCAATCTCTCCTTCGACCACCATATTGCCACTGTGGTTAGAAGGTCCTTCTATGTGGCACATCTCATTACCAAGGGTTTTACATCCAGGAAGAAAGAGGTCATCATCTCTCTCTACTCTCCCCTCATTAGATCAATCATTGAGTATAATGCCCCATTTGGCATGTACCTCAGTAAACACCTACTACAGCTGGAAAGGCCACAAAAGTACCTCACAAAGAGGATCTTAGGTCTTAAATACATGCCCTACATGGACAGACTAAAAAAACTCCATCTTTTCTCTGTCTCATATTGTCTATTAAGAGGCAATCTCTGCTTGACTTACAAAGCCATGTCTGACCAAGCCCTGTTAGAAATGTTATACCTAAAGAAATCCCAATCTCTCTGCACTACACACTCCAGGGACCTCAACCTCATTACCACAATCAACAAAACATGCTGGAGGGACAGGTTCATAACCCAGAGACTGCCCATGCCCTGAAATAGAATTCATGTACATGTCAAGCAGAGCACCTCACTGGCCCTTTTCAAGAGTAATCTTGATGAGTGGATGGGAAATAGAAAGTTCACCCTGGGGATCACTTCAGAGCCACTACTTGATAGAGGCACCGGGAACTAACGGCGGCATGATGCCAGGGCAATTCTATGGGCTAGGCTTGTAAAGGCTACAGGGCCATTGGTGTAGTACACACCTATGAACCTATTAGCTGGTAAGTTACTTACTTAAATAAGATTGAACCATAAAAGGTCTGGATGCCATAAGGAGTTGTGGGTATTAACTGGACAAATATAAAAAGGCATTCTAGGCTTAAATGGGTTAATATGTAAGCAGCTAAATGATTTATTTATTTATTGTTTTGTATTTATTTATATATTATATGACCACACAATATGTATACTGTGTGGTTATATTTAGTTGATTTATTTGAAGCTTAGAATGGGGAGTTTTTACCATTTATATAAGTTTTCTTGATTATTTATACAGATGGTTTTCATGTGGTTCTATTTTCCATAAATTTGGTAGGTAGTTTAAATACTTATTATTCTGCATTTATTTTAATATTTTACAAACATTCTATTTCATTTTGGATTTGAATATATGACATGTAGTCTGGCAGAAAATTATTTAATATATCTTTAAGGACACCACATTTTTTTTAATTCACAAGTTTATAAAAATGACAACACAAAGTTAATCTGTCTTGATGAAGTCAATTTGCTGTTTGGATGAAAGCACTCAACTAACTTTATCTTTTCTTTTGGATTCTCATTAAAACAATTTTGGGTCTTACGTTATCACTCTGGGGATGTTAAGGGAAGTTTTGTTATTGTACAGCATGTTGTATGGTTATTGGAGTTGAGTCTGCACATACCAAGTTTGATTTTTTGGATTATTTTTTGATTACTTTGAGTGCCACTGTTGCTGATAGGGTGTTAATTTTGTTTGTATAGCGTAGGAGTTTCTTCCTCTTACAGTTTATATAGTTTGTTGATTTTAGAGTTTCACAAAATGGGCTTGTTATTAAATTTGGCTCTTATGGGGATGGCTAGCTTAGTGTTGTCCATAGAATTTACCCGTGAAAATTGCATTGCATGAAGCAGCATCCTCTGTGTGAAGAGTGTTTGAATTTTATCAGGTTGTCAAGTAGCTGGTATAGATTTGCCTTGGAGTTGTCTCTAAAGATGGAGGTATTTTGACGTAACTCTTGTCTCACTGCAAGAGTAAATGTTACTGCTAGCTAATCAGACTTAACCAGAGATTTGCTAACTGTGGACTCTGAACATATATTTGTGAGAACCAACTCTAATATTTTTGAACCCCTGATTGAAATTTGGACTGTGGTCGAAGGAGTTGTCATTAATGATATCCAAAAATCTCTGCATATACTTGTTTGTGGTGGTCTAGGTTCCCACTTAAGGGAATTGAAGTCATCCAAGAGGATATTGTTTGTTTCTAAGGTGAGGGGTGTCAGTTTTCTAAGATATGCCTCATGTTCTGCCAATGTCACAGAGGTGGTGCAGTTGCTGGTTATTATGTGATACTAGTTTTGTTTAACATAAGAAGAATGTGGAGAGGTTCTACAACATTGTCCAGCATTACAAGTCTAGAGGTGAAATAGTTTTCTCAGGAGCACAAATGTGCCCCCAGCAGCTACAACATCCAGTTCAATGTTGGGTCTGAACATACACATATGCACAAACAAACACACACACACACACACACACACACACACACGCACACACACACACACACACACACACACACACACACACACACACACACACACACACACGCACACTCACACACACACACACACACACACACACACATGCACACTCACACACACACGCACACGCACACACACACACACACACACACACACACACACACACACACACACACACACACACACACATACACGCACACACACAGTTTACTATTAAAATTTCATCACTCCAAAGGTCAATTATATGAATCACTGCAAAGTTTCCTCGAAATTTGGCATGCCGAATACCAGCATGCACTAACATAACACCGAACTCTGAAACACTCTATCGCTTGCGACCCAAGAACAAGTGTTAATGTGGGTCTGGGGGGGGGCAATTTATTTGCCATTCTGACTGTTGACATGTGGGATTTGGATAGTTGGACTTGATCTTTAGAGCACCAAGTTTTTCCTAGTAAATCCACTCACACACTCAAAATCACATGCACAGTTCCCTTTTGATAGCACAGCAAACTCTCACAGGTACACAACTGGCCTGTCAAGCCCTATACAAACTCAAACTCAGACACATTCAGACTCCTGAAAGCTGCCCAATACATGAACAAAATAGTTGCTATTTAAGGCAGAATTCTCTTTAGTGAACATGCATACTCAGGCTATACAAGCTCAATGAAAGTAAGCTCTTGTGCAGTGGATTAAAAGCTAGCACTCTACCATGAGGGAGATAACACAGAGGATGGCACATGTAGGTGGCAGGCCAACTCTAATATGAAACCAGAGTACCGCCTGTGCATGAGATTGGTTCCACTACTAAACCTCTAGTCTTCAGATAAGGCCAGAACACAAAGTCCATATAATGCTCAGACGTATGTGTAACAGTAACGATCTGAGTAAAACTGAGACTTTCAAAAACAATCAAGAAGCTCCAGAGTCAAGCCACATAATTTATCATTACACCTGGCAATAAACTATCCCAAACAAGATGTCAGGTATAGCTCAAGCTGGTTCATTTATGACATCTCTATGATTCAAAAAACGTGCTGGACAGTAGCTAGGTGGATGATAAATAGAAATAAATCTATCAAGTCCAGCCACTAGGACATGTTCAAAGGTATTGTTACAACTAGCATTAATCTGGGTCAGATCAAGAGATGAGTTAGAACATATGACTCCACTATCACAGTCCTCTCCTGCCTTGGTCTGCTTACATTCATAAGACCAGATAGAATAGCAGCAGCTGTTCTTATCCACTATTACTCAGGACACATATTTATAAGACTGATTCAATCTTGGATTTGACATAGATCATAACAATAATACAGACTGTTGACTTTTTCATGTTGTATTTCTTTTTTAATAATTTGTATTAATATATAATGCTTATGTAACTTTTGGAAGCAATCATGTATATATTGTATATATTTATAGTGTGTAGTTATGTAATTGAAAAACAATAAAAGACGGATTATTGAAAAAAAAAGAATAGCAGCAGCTACACAAGACCCACTGTCCCTATTTAGCCATGTCTCCATAATGAATGTCATATCAGTAGAGTGGAACAAGGAAAGTAAACTTCAATTTCTGCTCAGTAACATGTCATGTGTTACAGACACAGATGTTTTAAAAAGGCACAGAGCTTTTAACCCTCCCCTAAGTTGGACAATATTAGCATCTGAAAATGCTTGTAAGAATGAAATCAGGGAAATTTTTAACTAAACCAGCAAAGTACAACTTCTGTAAGTTTACACAAAATGAAAAGTCAACGTTGTTATCCTTGACTGATAATAAAAATTTGTGAAAAAGAAGTCTGACAGAGGGGGAGCCAAACAAATGATTCTATTACTGACTGACAAGAAAAGATATCAGGAGGTTGTTTTTGTATGATGCTAATAGAAGGCATGAATAGTGATATATTACTTGAATTGTTGCACAGTGGTAGGCTCAAATTGCAGTTAAAATTTCTTTCAAAAGAAAATCCATTAATTTCGATGTTATCTGCAATTTGTAAAATTCATGTGTCAGTTATACAGATCCCAGTTAGGGCAATAATATCTCCCAACTTAAGGAAAGAACTTATAGTTGTAAAAGACAACATTCTCAACTGACTGGTACATTTCTGATGTTTGTATATTAGAGATTCATGACATTTGTTGAAGTAAGTTTCATGTGATGGATGTCTTTATAAACTTAGATATAAAAAATCTTTACATATTAATTTTGTTGGAAAAAAATAAAAATGGTTAGAAAATTGCTTAAACTGTTAAATGATATGGATTTTGTCAGTATTCTGTCAATCAGCACTGTTTTTTAATTACATGATGTAATACTTATTAACAACTTAATTTTCAATTAATTACACAAACTACAAACATTGAGTGTAGAATGGGGGCAGCCGTTGCCCCCACTTTTGCAAACTTTTCTTGATTGAGTGGGAAAATTCTACGGTAGATTTATCGCCAGTTTATTTTTATATGACAAGTTAAAGAAAAATTTTATGGAATTTTTAAAGAATTCCACCACATTTTTGAATTATGTATGACATTGGTCTAAATATCATATTATTTTTTTGGATATTAATATAGAATATGTGGCACAAGAAGGTATGTTAAAGACCGGTATCTACAGAAAACCCACTTTCAACAATACCTACCTATGTGTGTATTATTGTCATCCAGTATTTATCAAGGAAAATGTAGAAAATGTAAGTAGAAGCCAGGCTATAAGCATTTCATGGTTATCTTCAGAAGACAAATGATTTTCAGAATGCTTTGAAAGTCAAAAACATTGTTTTATGATACAAGATACATCAATTAAATTATATAACACTAAAGGGTAAAAAGGAAACACAGACAAACCATTCAGTAAAAAACTCCACGAAAAAATACAGCCAGGCTAATATTTTCATGGTGCATTGTCTTAAACTTCCTGTAATGGAGGGCTACGGGATATATGCAAAATCCCTTAAGGCCATACAGTTTCAGTTACATGGCATCTAAAGGCCCGTGACTGTTTACTTTTGAGTTTTTATGGGTACATTCAGCCAGTAAAGCTAAATGGCAACCCCCACACACCCAGAGCTTATATAAATCTACATTGTGTGTATATATATATATATATATATATATATATATATATATATATATATATATATATATATATATATATATATATATATATATATATATATATATATATATATATTCTTACATACACACATCAAATCTGAGCGTGCCATACATTGGAGAAAAGGTAGTAATATGAGAACTGGCAATCTCAGACTTAGCATATGTAAGTTTGTATTTTCAGCCTTTCAGTCTCACTGTTCCAGGACTCAAAGTGATTACTTTTGGAACATCAACTGTTTACCTTTCTCAGAGTCACAAATAGTCTTTGTTTTCTGAACAGCTTTGCTGATTGTAGTGGTATTAGGTTTAAATAATACTGCACTATGTACCTTGTTGCTTTGCTACTGTTACTACTGGCATGATTTAAGGTAATACTGCAGTGTTGTGTGTTGCTCATACTAGGTATATAAAAACAACTTTACTTATTATCTCAGTACCTGACTGACTTTTTAATCACTGGCATTGTTGCAGTTCTGCTTGTTCTAATTACTGTAGTGTTCAGATATTTAAAGCTGTTCCTCTACAGTACCACAGTACAGAGTAAATTGTTACCTTTGTGATATATCTTCATTACTTGACTGATTGCTGTACTGCTACTGCACTAGAAACTAATCATTTATATTATATGTAGTCATTACAGTTACTACAACCAGATCTATTGAGTTAGACAACCCATTGTTCACTGTTTTTACTGGCTAGGCAAGAAACCCCATTAGCTTATTTGATGAAACTATTTAGTTGAATTTGCCACAGTTACTGATTTCCTTATTGACCCTACATAGTCTACGTCACTTTTACATTTCTTTTCTTTGCACAATGAGACTGTTACAGTAGTCACAGCCCATACTTTTATCCTTTAGCCATATCCTAGTTTATCATCTTTTTCTAATATGGAATCTCAGTCAGCTATTTCCACTTCTGTAGTCATCCTGATAGCATTACTTGTTTTTGAGGCAGTGTAGTAGCTGCCTCAGACTGTCTCACAGTGATTCAGTATGTAAGAGGTGAAAGTAGTTACTTAACTTAGAGGCTACCTTCTACCTCAGAACACATTCAAAGCTAGAGTATGGGTAGTAAATCTGATTTTGAAGATATCATTCTCATGCTGTGGGATCTACACTGCCTGCCTGTGGCAGCAAGATTGGTCAAGGTTGTTTTTTAGAATTGTGGTGCATAATTAGTGAACACTTCTCATATAATTTCCTTCTTAATTAAAAGAGCTTTTGGTTCCTTGCATATTAATCTGCTAGGTCAGTGATGCCATAGTAATAACCTTTTCTGCTTATTTGGCAACTGTCCTTTAGAACTCACTAATTTATCTCCTTGGTCCTCTTTCAGAAGTTCCCTGACCTGTCCTTTCAGGATGAACACCTAAATCCACTCCAAGAATTGGAAATCAGAATTTAATTGATTATATTATCAGAACTCTCATTTAAGTAACTGCTTTCTTTCTGTGGTCAGTGTTCTAGTCAGCTAATGTGTGGTTATTTTTTGACTTGTTCAGTGCCTGGATTCAGCCAGTATTTACTACAGGATGTGATTCCAGTGATTGCGAGCCTTGCGGGGTTGTGGACAGAAACATGCATCTTCATTTTTTTCAATGTGTTCCAGGCAGGATATCTTGTGACTGAGGAGCAGGTAGTGTAAAATGTCATACAAGAGACTCCTGAGGCATTTATTAATGTACGCTGATGGGGGTGGTACTGTTTTATTTGCTTTGCACCCATTATGTGCCAGTGAAACAAGCAACTTCTGGATGTGAGTGTTAACCTTGACAATTTTGAGGTAAAGCTCAGCAAGTAGATGGGTAGCATTAAATTCTCCCTGAATGCGCAGTGTGTTGCTTTCATTTACACAGTAGAAACTTTTGAACATGGTTTACTAGGCAAGCTCATAATGCGCTGAACACTGATTGCATAATATTGACCTATCATCCAATGAAAAAAGTTTTGACTTGGGTGCCAAAAATTATACAGATGATCCTCGCAGAGTCACTGGAACTGTAAGGATTACTATTTCCTGTATCATAACCGCAAAGGTACTTAATCGGGTGGCATGAGATATATATACATACATATATATATATATATATATATATATATATATATATATATGTGTGTATATATATATATATATATATATATATATATATATATATATATGTTGATATACACATATATATATATATATGTATATATATATATATATATAAAATATCTATATATATATATATATATATATATATATATAGATAGATATACAGATACATATATATATATATAAATAGACACACACACACACACACATGTATATTCATATCCAACTGAAGAATATTGTTTCTCTTCAGTTTTCACTTTCTGAGTACTGGTGGACTTACAGTTATGTGCTGAAGGTCCTAATTTTCATTCACCTGCATTCTGACAAACTAGAAAGTGTTTGATGTTATTCCAGTAATGTTTGTCTATATCATATTCTGCAACTTAATCATTTTCATCAAGAAAGTCAAAAACCTAGTTTTGTAAACTAGAAGTAAAGTTCTGTTTTCTCCCGTAAATTTGTTAACACATTTGCTTGTTTTAGGCAGATAATGCAGAAAAATAACCACTCCCGTGATTCACTATCCTTCTGTGCAGGGCTAGCTTAGTCCTGCATGGAAGTGGCCATTTAGGAGCAGGATGACAGTGCACCACGCATATCAACGAAGGCGCACTGCCTGAGCTCCTAAACAGATACGGAGAGTTTACGAGTGCAGGGGGTGTGTCTGAGAGCAGAGCTCTCAGAATATACATGCCCTCTTTTAGAAGCTGTTAACTGCATTTCTATGACAGAAAATAGGAATATCCTAATATATGTAATGTCTGAACCATAATAGCCTAAGTTGTTGATTTTAAATGAACATTAGAACTTATTTTTACAAACTTTGAATAAATTAATATGTAGATATGCTCTTTTTTTTCTCTCTCTCCTATCTCTTTCTTTCTCTTTTTCTTCTCTTCTTTCTCTCTCTCTTCTTGATTCCCAATATCAAGTTTATTTGAATGCTATTTGATTATAAATGTATTATACTAATCAGATGTACCTAGTAGTATGAATTGTTTCTAAATGTTCCTATTTGTTTATATGATGCTGATTTATCAAATGTTTAGCTTTGTCTTACTAGATAATCTAATTGAAAAAGGTTAACTTTAGTTAATAATAACCTGTAGTAAATTGATAAGGTGGCAGCTGAGGTACTGCTGCTTAGGGTAGGGGGTTAACTTGAGTGGTATGTGCTACTCAAAGTTGGAGTTTTTAACTCCAGGCTAGATGCAAGGTTTTATCCTTATATTATTTTCTTCCGTTTACTATTGTTTGTATATAGTTCTGACATCCACAATACATTTTATAAACTTATTGTCACTACAAGCAAAAATGAAGTTTATACAATATCCCATAACAATCTCAATAAATTCAGCTTCATTTAAAGGTACACCTAAAGGAGGAGATCTAACATTACTTATTTTGTTAATTGTTATTCTGATTATAAGTCTTATATGTTTAAATAATGCCAAATGACTTCTTTAAAAGGAATTTCTTTAAACATTAATTGACTGAATAATCCATGTAAAAGGGCAAGCTTAATGAGATACATTAATTTACATAAGGCCAACTTAGTTTTCCTTCAAGAAACACATCTCTTGAAAAAGGATATTGATAAATTAGCCACTAATAAATATACAGTATTAGTTAGTTTAGAGCACACTCAGGAAAAAAAGAGGAGTGGCTATTTTATGGAATAAAAGTATGCCCATACCTAAAACTATCAAGACTTATGAAGATGATAAAGGAATGTTTTGTATGGTTACAATACAAATTAATGGAAAGACATATACATTAATCAATGTATATTGGATACCAGGAATTGGTATTAATACAGTGAAATACCATCTTAATAAGATCATATCATTTTCTATAGGAGATATTATTTTAGCAGGTGACTTTAATTGTATCCTACATGAAAATGATACTACTACTATAGGAAAAAGGAAAATTACATCTAACGCAAACATTTAAAAGAGTTTGTTAATTCATATCATTTGAATGATATTAATAATCAGATAGGCTCAAAATCATTACCATACACATTTTTTTCTAACAGATATAAAACTTATTCAAAAATAGATAGAGTCTTTATTTCTAACCAGATGGTAACAGAATTAACTAATTCTAAAATCATTTTGTGTCCTATATCAGATCATAATTCAATTGTCTTTGAGTTCATGATAAAGAGTACTTACAATGTTCAGATCAAAAGATACCAGCATACTTAACTCAACTAAAAGACTATAAAGATTATATACTTTCAGAAGTGCAACATTTTTTAGACATAAATAATACTCCTGAAGTCTCCATTGTTTATGTTTGGGATGCTTTAAAATCATATCTATATGGACAAAGTATCAGATGGTATAATAATAAAAGGAAATCTTGGGATAAGGAATTATTAGACATTCAAAGTAAACTAGACTCTTATAAACATAATAATAAAGAAAATGTTATGGACAAAACAGTTATTGAAGAAATAAACAAGCTAAATGAGAAATACAAAGAAATTTTAACTCATAAAGTTAAAATAACTTTAGAGAAATACAAGTTTTTGTCTTAATAAGTCCCAAATACTTACATAGACTTAAAAATAAAACAAAAAGGTTGAATAAGCAAAACCATATCAAAGAAATTTTCTCTCTAAGGAAAAAGAAGAATGTTTCTAGTCTACCAGAAATATTAGATGAATTTAGAAATCACTTTCACAAAATTAATCATAATAACATTAACATGGAACCTAAAGATAAAACAAAGAAATTTATAACTACAAACATGAATAAAAAACTTAATGAACAACAGACTAAACTATTGGATAAAAATATTACATATACAGAAGTTGTTACGCAAATAAACAAGCTTAAATCAAACAAAGCACCAGGTAATGATGGTATTATACCTGAAATATATAAAATTCTTTCTAAAAGTACATACTCATTATTACATAAGGTTTTTATTTTGGCCCAAAATGAGCTAATAACTCCCCCATCTTGGCAATACACATTTATTTCACCAATTTTAAAACCCAACAAAGATCCAGCTAAATGCACTTCATACAGACCTATTTCATTACTTAATGTTGATTATAAAATGTTTATGAGTATTTTTGCTGATAGATTGAAGGCAATCATCCCAGGCATTATAGATACAGATCAAACAGGCTTCATTGTAAATAGAAATACTTTTGATAATATAAGGAGAACTCTAACATTAATAGATTTTGCAAACAGGAAAAGAAAGATTTAACACTTATTAGTCTCGACATTAGTTCAGCATTTGATTCAGTAAGTTGGGACTAGTTGTTTATCTTACTGAAGTGCACAAACTTTTCAGATGCATTTGTAAATCTAATTGAACATTTATATAAAGGAGCACTGGCCTACGTTAAGATAGGAACATATGTCTCACAAAAAATACCCATTTTAAAAGGTACAATACAAGGATGTCCGCTCTCTCCATTATTATTTACTTTAATAATGGAGCCTTGGGCTAATCTGATCAGAAACAGTACTGATATAGAAGGATTTGATATGGATGAAAATACAACATCTAAAATTCAACTTTTTGCAGATGATCTTCTAATAACATCAGCAGGATCTAATTCTTCTATGCAGTCCCTATTCGATAAAATGATGAATTTTAAAAATATTTCTGGTTTAATATTCAGTGAAGAAAAAACTAAAATATTACCTATATATGCACGAAAAAATGTCCTTATTAGTGATTTTAGCAAATATATACCCAATTCGGGTCAGATAACATACTTAGGTATAATACTATCTAAGGATATCAAATCTATTATACATAATAATTATAGTACCTGTCTTCTTAATATACAAAATCTATTCAATAGCTGGAATAATATGTTTTTTACTATGGAAGAGAGACTTACAATTATCAAAATGATAATATTTCCCAAGATATTATACTTAATACAATCAATAATACTCCCACCTACAAAAATAAATATCAAGAAATTGAATACACTAATGGTAAATTTCTTATGGGCACCTAATAGACCTAGGATTGCATTAAAGAAACATACTAATAGTTGGTCTCAAGGGGGCATTTCTTTTCCAGACTTTAACTTATATACTATTTCTTCTATTATAAAAGTTATTACTTTGTTAATAGATCAGTCATATGTTGCAAAATGGAAAGATTACTGGGAACTAATTAGTATTCACTTTACGAAAATTTCTTTAACACATAAAAATATGATTGTAAATAACTCCATGTTATGGTTACTAAAAGAATTTTGTACTTCACCTATTACACCAAAATATATAGTTAGTTATCCATTAAACATTATTATTAGTTATCGTAATTTTATATTTATGCATCCTAAGTATAAGGAATGGAGTTTTATTCTATTCCCTATAATGTACACACGAGGTATGCTTTTGTCATCCACTTCAGAAAGAACTCTTTTAGTCACAGAAAATGAACTAAAGTACTGGTATCAGTTACTATCTGATAATAAAGTTAAAAATTTAGACTACTTAAAACAAGAATTTGATCTGAGAGAAACTTGCTGGTTAGAGGTTCAGACCTTTAGACAACATCTTATTAATAAAATTGATTTAATGTCCGTAACAAATCTATTCCAATACTGATTGATTACTTGACATTAAATTTACAACACAAAGTTTCTGATAAAGGTAAGCTTTCATACATACATAAAATTATCAGAGAAGAAACTTATTATAGTGTAGATACCTATTGGAATTATTTCACTTTCATTAATGGTGAATCACCAAATCAACAAGATAAACAATATATATTGGAATCTGCTTATAAAACCACTTCTTCCATTATTTGGAGACTTTTTACTTGGAAATTTTTACACAGATCTTTTTATACACCTTTGATGATGAATAAAATAAATAATAAAGACAATCTATGTAAAAGATGTAATGTTGAAATTAATGCTGATTGGGCACATATGTTTTATGACTGTATAAAATTGAAAGAATATTGGAAATCAATTAATGATTTTTTGCAGGCTCTTTTTACAGATAATTTCATTATTTCTAAATCACTTATATTATTCAACACTCCTGTTCCTCAAAGTGTAAAAAAGATAAAGCTTCCCTTGTTATGGTCCATTCTAGCAGTGGCTAGAAAAATAATAACCAGAAATTGGATCTCAGATACTCCTCCTTTTAATGAATTAAAAATGTTATGACAGTAGTGTGCCATATGGAATTGATGACAATAAAATCAAGAACTACTAGAAAAACATCTTACTATATTATATGGGATACTTTACAAAATCTGTTAAAAAAATCTTAGCTACAATAGCATGGTATTTTAGTTTAATTAATTGATTTGATTGTAGTGGATGTCTTTGTAAATACTTTGGTTATTTTATTGAATGTTATAACCACTTCTATTTTAATTGCTTGTATAAAATTGTTATGATATTTATTTTGTATGTTAAAAATAATAAACTTGTTAAAAAAAAAAAAAAAGAATATATATGCCCCTGCAATCAAGAACAGCAGTTTAGGAATAAGACTTTGCGAGACCTCTCATAGGTGTTCGCATACCCCCAGCAACATACCCCAAGTTTACAAGTGCAATAGTTAAAACGTTAAATATAAAGAAGTTCTTTTTTTTTTTTTTTTTTTATGAAACAGATTGAATTTAACCGTAGGTGCACGGGTTTGCCCATCGCTTAGCTACGGTTAATGCAGCTTAAATAGCACAAGAGGATAAAAAGCAAGATATATGCAAATGAAGCGGTATAGCAATAGTGTAGTGGGCAGAGAATTTGCCTTACGAGCAGTCATTCCCCGTTTGAGTCCCACTCTAGTACATTCCATTTTCCATGTCAAATCACCTTATGACCAATTTTTGGTTGCATAACCTACTAAATAACATATATTTGTGAAATGGAGTACTGCATTAAATGCAGATGTGAGGTGTCATTGTCATAATTTTGTAAAGTCCACAGATAATCACAAGTGCCCCAAACAGTCTGTGTACACAGGAATCAGGGATACAGATGGAAGGTAAAATGTGTAATAATTGATAAATCCATACAATTTTCAAATCTACCACCTTCCCAAGAACCATTTGACATTACTGTCTAAATTAGTGCGATGGTAAGCAGGATTAAGCAATAGTAAGCAAGAATAAGCATATTTAAGCAGTAGTAAGCGAGTTTAAGCCCGTTTGCGTGGGGGTAAGCAATGTGCACACAGGTTAAGCAATATTGAAGCTAACTCTCTGTAAGCATATTTAACTGAAGGTTAGCATTGTTTACCTTCGTGCAATCCCACGTACAATTGCTTAAAAGTGCCTTAATCGATTTGTATACAACAGCCGCTGTCCTGGCCAAAAACAAAATAAGCCTTTGCAGGTCTTGAACCCAGGACCTTGTATACTATAGTCACAGTAGTTAACCACTAAGCAATCACAGCAGTACATAAGATTGAAGTATCACCAAACAGATCCTCATTATAGGACAATCAAACTGAACATGTGAAAGGAATTTATATACAGTTTTATGTTGTATAACCTACTACATCACATAAATATGTGAACTGGAGTACTGCAGTAAGCCCAGATGTGAGGTGTCATTGTAATAAAGTGTTGAAATCCCTTAATAAACACAAAGACCCCACACAGTGTACTTACACAGGAATCATTGATACCAAACACATATATAACATGTAATGAATAATAAATCAATGCCAAAAAGCAAATATAATGCAAATGAAATATTGAGCAATGCTAAGCATTGCACAGCCCAGCTTAGTAAGTGTAAGCAATGTGTAGGCCAGCTAACTCAGTCTGCCCATTGGTATACCCCTTTAAGCAATGCCAACCTTAGGTAAACAGGTTTGCCCATAGCTTAGCATTTTCAAAACCATCCAGTCATGGCAAAGTGCAGGTAACCGGCCCTATTTAAACCCAACAGGCGGGAATACATATCAGAACTGGTTGCAGCTTCCCCCTTTAGGCACTATGTCTGGAATGGAAGATGGTGTGCACTTTCTGGCACAGCGCTGGGGCATCCAGGAGTCCAGAGTCATGGCAGGACTCCTTGTGAAAGACCATGAACAGAGACTGCTGCAGGGCCAGTACCAGGGTTCCCAATACAAAGCGGAAGCATGGGACCATCTTGCCCGTGACCACACCAGTGCCACTGGCATACCTGAACTGGTGAGCAGGTCAGGCATCACTATGCCAACCTGAAGCGGAGAAAGGGGAATCTCTTGGATCAGTGGATCCAAGAGGCTAGGAGGACAGGGAATGTCCCAGCTGTGTGTAAGTATCAGTCCACTACCTGTTTAATTATTGCCAGCTCATGTATATTATTAATAAGTTTGGCTAAATATTCCTTCTATGTCTTTCACAGTGGCAGGTGAGTTGGCTGTGAACCAGGAAGCCCATGCCTGTGGACTGCAGCGGTTGGGTCGCGAGGCAGGTTAGTAATACTCTTGCATGTACTGTCATAGGAAATAAATCTAAAAGTAGTAGTAAGTTAATTGCCTGTATAAAACCTGTATTGTTTAAGGCATGTACTGCATACACCAGAGAATATGGCAGGAAGGGTCTCATATAAGTTGTATGTAAATAAAAGCATAATAGCCAGACAATAAAGGTCTAACTGCTAGACTGCATGTGTTTACTCTGGTATCATATGATAACGTAGAGTTGCAATCACTTAATAGTACTGTTGTATTAAGCACTGTTACCCACATTGTGCTACATAAATAAAATGTGTAGGGATGTCTGTATATGACTGTTGTAATCCCAAGAGGTCATGTAGTACAACAGAGAGAGACTTAGACAGAAAACGGTGACAAGGCAGACAAGATTCAAATAGCACACTCAACTGAGACGTGAACTGTTGTATTTTTAGCACACATAGCCACGGTTCGAATCCTGGGAGTGTACAGATATGTCAAGAATGTCCAGTAAATTGGCCCATATCTGCTGCCTGTCACCCTGTCCCCCTGGCAAATTAGTAGGATAATCCCAGACATTTAGGCAGCAAACAAGACATACGACTGATTGGCAGACATCTATAAGAACAAACCTGCCACTCTAGCAACTCCCCAAAATGTTATGAGAGTAATTAGCCGATTATGTCCCATCTGCATCCGCATGTTGTCAAGCTGTGACCAGAGTGTGTGCAGTAACAGAGTGAGACGTATGTGCATAATACTAATGTGGAATCTGGTGATTTGTGTGCTAACATTCAGGTAGTGCTAACAAACATTGCTCCCACAGGTCTCTCAGATATGAACACTGTGCCTAGAAATAAAAGATTGATATCCTGTACTGGTACTGTTTACTCTGTTATTGTATGGCATTATTAGTGTTGCAGTTGCTCTGAATAATACTGTATTACTCATCACTGTCACCCACACTGTACTACATAATACAGCTGTCTAGAAAATCCTGTATAAGAGTGTTGTAATTACAAGGACAGAATGTAAAAACCACAGGAGAATTATAGACATAAATCAGAGAAGAGATACACAGCAATATCTGTACAGTACACACAACTGTGATGGACAGTGTTTTATTTTTAGCAGACACAACCATGGTTCGAATCCTGGGAGTGGTAGTAAGCTGTATGCAGAATCATACTCCACAAGTATACAGAATTGTCCAGGATGTCCAGTTAATCGGTCCATATATGCCAGCTGTTACCCTGTCTCCCTGGCATATCAGTGTGCTAATCTCTGATGTAGGCAGCATTTCATGTCATATAACTGACTGTCAGACCTGTACATATTTGGAAAATGTCAATGAAAACAAACCTGTCATACAGTTCACTAAAGATTTAAGAGGCAATAGTCAAAATATGTCCCGGTTCACCTGCAGGTGGTGAAGACATGCCCAGAGTGTGTGCAATTAGAAATAGACATGTATGTGCATAACATCAACCTGGAATCTGGGAATATGTGCAGAAAAGGGTTGGGAGGGTGGCCTAATGGTTAAGGTGTTTGCCTTAAAAACACAGGGTGCAGGGTTTGAGTCTCACAATGGATAATTGGCTAGGCTTAAAATGGCTCACAAGGGCAGTTAGCTTAGTACTAATCTATGAACCTATGAAACAGTTAGGTAGTGTTAACAAACTATACCTCCACAGGTATACCAGATAAGAGGTGTATACTGCAGGTAAAACTCAGTTCATGTATATAGTTGTCGACATCCATACCACTGTCCAAACTAAGGTGATAGGGTAGTGTACTAATACTTGTAAGGTACAGATCACAGCACTGACTAGGAAAGTAATGCGAAATACAGGAATATACTAGTTGTTAATTGACATCTTTCTCTCCCCTCCACCATATCTGCAATAATACACTAAATACACAACTCAGTTGGTATGTGCTGCATAAAATCTACTGTTGGGACATATGTCCTATTGTTTGATAATTCTTTAAATTTGTTTCTGTGCATGTGCCGTGTTGAAATACTCCCACATTGATGGCATGCTGCCATCAATGTACCTGCATGCTGTTCTAATTACCACTGTGGTTCCATATATGCTTTTGTTCTGTTTGCTATGTAACTGTTCCATTTCTGGTGTTTGGGTTAATGGGAATATCTATGCATGCTGTTGTTCCTAATCCTGGAATGTGTTGACTATTACTAACCCACATATGTTGATACAATTTAAACACCATAGCACCTTTGGGAAGGCCAGTCTGTATGTCAGGAAGCAGTAGGCCAGCATTTTCCCAAGGTGAAATGTATGATAATGTACATCCATACACCTTAAGGCAGCTTACTCCTGATATCCCTCACATGTTCTAGCAGCCTAGGTTATTTATGGTGCATCCCCGCTCCCCATAGACTGACTTACAGGGGCATATACCACTGTTACATACACTGACCTCTGGACTACAGAGGGGCACACATGTATTGTGTTGATGAAGCCCCATACATATGGACCCTACCCCACAATATGTGTGGGAGCCACAACAGCAGTGGAATGATGGCAGGAATGGCAGCATGACATAATCACAAGCCACTACTTAACAATCCCTGACTGCATGTCATATGGACAAAGCCTGGTATGTAGGTGGAGGACAGAGGCCAGAACACAGGCCCATATGTGAAATAGTGTTGTCATACACTAAGCAAGTTGCTGGTATTACAGGAAAGCCTGCAACATACCCTTAGTCAGGAATATGAAGTCAGAAACACAAATGGATTTAGCCATGTACTGATAGCACTCAACACACACACTGCCAGTGATATATCTGACACAAGACCTGTGTGGTGGACAGACAAAACATAACAGGCACACCTCTGGCCATCAAGTGGATAGGACCACAGTTGAGAGCTATGCAAACAGACTGCATTCCATGTTAAACTAGTATGTACACACAAACCCTGTAACACTGGTACTATACAATGCATATAACAACACTACTCACACTTTGTCTTTAGTTCTGGAACATCATACAAATATGTAGCTTGCCTGAGTCTGCAAGTTCTCTTGTAAGAGGTATTGCTAACTGCTGTCAGTACCACTGCTGCCCACACACAGGAAGGATGTCCACCATACAGAAAAGGTAAAGGGACCACTCCCACATGATGTAGGGATTTATATTAGTGGGTTGCCATGACAATGGTAATTGGAAGTACTACACAGCATGCTGCATGCAAGTAGCAAGTGGAGGACACTGATTGGTGCAGAGGCCATCACCTGATCATGTGCATCACCTACAAAAGCCATGCTGTAATCTATTCCAAGCAGCTCAATTCATTTACTGGAGAGAGAGAGAGAGAGAGAGAGAGAGAGAGAGAGAGAGAGAGAGAGAGGGCCAAAAA